>NC_091951.1:246227355-246527355 GCF_031021105.1 Erythrolamprus reginae
GAGAGAGGGGGGAGAGAGAGAGAAAGAGAGGGAGAGGGAGAAAGAGAGAGGGAGAGAGGGGGGAGAAAGAGAGAGAAAGAGATAGCAAGAGGGAGAGAGAGAGGGGGGGAGAGAGAGAGAAAGAGAGGGAGAAGGAGAGAGGGAGAGAGGGGGGAGAAAGAGAGAGAAAGAGATAGCAAGAGAGGGAGAGAGGGAGAGAGAGAAAGAGAGAAAGAGAGAGGGAGAGAGGGGGAGAGAAAGAGATAGCAAGAGAGGGAGAGAGAGAAAGAAAGAGGGAGTGGGGGGAGAGATAGCAAGAGAGGGAGAGAGGGAAAGAGGGGGGAGAGAGGGGGGAGAGAAAGAGAGAGGGAGAGAGAGAGAGGAGATAAGGAAGAGGAGAGATAGAAAGGAAGAGAGAGAAAGAAAGAGGGATAGAAAGAGAGTGAGAGATGCTCAGTGAGCCTTTCTTTGAAGTTGCCTTTCTTTCTTTCTTTCTCTCTTTCTTTTGCTCTCTTGCTCTCTTGCTCTTTCATTCTTTTCTCTCTCTCTTGCTTTCTTTCTTTCTCTTGCTTTCTCTCCTTCCTTCCCTCCTTCCATTTCTTTCATTCCCCCTCTCTATTTTTATTTCTCTTTCATTCTCTTTCTTTCTTTCTTTCTTTCTTTCTTGCTCTTTTTCTTTCTCTCTTTTACCTTCCCTTCCTCTATTTCTTCTTTTCTTTCTCCTTCCTACCTTCTTCCCTCCCTCCCTTCCTTCAGTCTTTCCTCTCTTACTCTCCCCTTTCATAAGTTTCCTTGCTTCCTTCCTCTGTTCCTGTCCCTTCCCCCTTTCTTTCTTTCTTTCTTTTTCTTTCTTTCCTTCCTTTCCTCCATCCATTTCTTTCTTTCCTTTTCCTTCCTCCCTTCTTTCCTCCCTCATTCCCTTCTTTCACTCCTTCTTCTCTTACTCTCCCCTTTCACCCCTCCCCAAAGAAGGTAAATTTCATACATAATTGGTATGTCGCAAAATAAAGTAGTTTTAAAATGGCGGGGAGGGGGCCCCCAGACACTTAGGCTGTATGGGGCCCCAAAATTCCTGATGGCGGCCCTGGCTCCACCCCTCCATAACCCCACCCCCATATGACCAAAGCCCCCCCCCACCGGGCCATGGAAAACTGGTCTAGCTTAAAGCCGGTCCCTGGTGCAAAAAAGGTTGGGGACCTCTGTGTTACAGTGTATAAACAAATAATAACTTCATACTTATTAAAGATGCCATTATACAAGAACAGAAATGTCCAAATGCTATTCTATTTGACTAGATGTCACCAACGAACCAGATATCACAAAAATTTGCAACATTATTAGCAGTAATCATACATCAATTATCTCCTCCAAAGAAATCATTAAAATTTCCCTGACTTCAAAAACAACGACGGCTCTGTAGGGCCCCACACTTTTGCAAAGTAGTTTGCAAGGATGAGTCCAGCAAACACAAATTTACGTATACAATCAACATACTTGCCACAACTTATTCCAAACTCCACTCACGGCTAAACCTATCTATACCACAACGAGTCCACTCCCATGAACTCTGGGCAGAACTCAAAAGATGTCTAAATGAAGGAGAAACAGACTGACTACTGTGAAGACTGGACCAAAAGGAAGTTCTGCAATTCCTGTTCCAACATCCAAACCCCCCCCCCCCCCATCATTATGCAGCCGCTCCAAGTCTTCGGAGAGGGGCAGCATACAAATCTAATAAATAAATAATAATAATAATAATAATAATAATAATAATAATCCAACATCCCAATCTCTAATAATCATCCAACAATCTCCCAATCATCCAACTACTCATCTCCCAACATCCAACCTACCATCATCCAACATCCAACCTAACATTATCCAATATCCCAATATCCAACCCGCAATGGTACAACCCCCAGTCATTCAATCTCCCAACATCCAAAACTAGGTATGCATGCCCTTTACTTCCTCTAACCAACAATTACTAACTTTAAATGCAAATTAATTAATGCAAGAAGCATCATAAACAAAATTACCAAATTCTTTATCTTACTAAATACAACTATATTTGACATTATATTTTTCTGTGAAACATGGCTAAACCCATCCCTCCCAGACTCCATTATCACTGCTAGACAGTATCATGTTTACCAGTCCAATTGTGAAATTCATAAAAGGGGTGACCAAAGTCTGCAAGCTGTCCTTAAGTACCACAGTTCACTTCCTACTATGCTACAGAGCCCCTGATTATGACCTCATACATGCAAACAAGTTAACTACACTACTAATGTGAGCAGTCTCCTGTCCCAAACTTCTTATATTTTTTGGTGACCTCAATCTATCTCTTATTAATTGGACCCTAAACAAATGTACAAATGAACCTATACTTGCAACCTTGTACAATGCTGTTACAGATCTGAGACTGGATCAACTAGTGACCAAAAACACTAGACTCAATAACTGCCTTGTTCTCATTTTTTTGCAACAATATAAACACAATTTATGGACTACAAATAAAAGACCACTTTTTCAACAGTGACCACGGCATGATTAACTTTTGTCTCAATATATGTTCTTACAAAAATCAGCATAATGATGGAATACCTAAATATAACTTAAAAAAAACTAATTATGATCTCATAGACACTGACCTCTCTTCTCTTGAGTGACTGAAATACTGCAGAAGACCATTATAACATTTTCCTGCTTCTGGTCAAAATAATCATTAAACTATATGTACTACTAATAATCCCCACAACCAAGAAAAACAAATTACCCACAACAATAAGAAAGCTCCAATAATAAAAAACCTTTTTGATGAAAAATCAAAACTGTCTACATAGCTTACTTTAAAAATCGCAACAAAAACGTATGCCACCAGATAAGAACTGAATGTACCAATTATCACATCAAGCAAGAGGAAAATCTTTTATGCACCAATTCCACTCATGCCTTCTATAATTTTCTAAACAACCAACTTAAAAATTCAAAATCCATGCCATCCCTAAAAGGACCTAACGGTAATGATTGTATTGATGAAACCAGTGCAAGAAGGGGGAAGGAAGGTAAAATCAGAGAAAGGGGAAGGAAGGGAGGGAAAATCCAAGGAGGGGGGAGGAAGGAAGGTAAAATCAGAGAAGTGGGAAGAAAGAAAGGAAGGTAAAATCAGGAGGAGGATGGAAGGAAAAAAAGAATAAGGATGTGAAGGGGATTCATGTGACTGGGTGGGAATGCATGATGTCAGGTTGGCCATGTGCACCCAGGTTTTGTGGCTCTCAGTGTTTTCTGTAGAAAATGGGTCCAAATGGCTCTTTGAGTATTTAAAGGTTGCTGACCTAAACTAACAAAAAAAAAATCCCAAAACAAATGATTTAATGTGCCTCCTATATCATTTTTATTACCTCCATGATATTAACCATTCAATGGCTAAGATATTCAAGACTTCTAAATCCCTTGCTGGCATACTCCTTATAGCAGAGGTAGCAGATCACATGAAGATACATATGGATAAAATCCACTTATATCAATCAGTAAGGCTCATAAAGGGAAGAGAATGAGAGACAAGAAAGAAAGAGAAAGAGGCAAAGTAACACACCCAGTCACATGATTACCCAGCTATACCCACCCAGTCACATGACCAGGAAGCTATGCCCACCATCAAGCTACACCCACAAAATAAGCCATGCCCACAGAAAAGGTGGCTAAAATATTTTAAACCCATCCTGGTATGTATCTATGTCAATAGATACATGAACACAGAAGCAGCCTTCATATATGCACTTGTAGCAAGTATACCTAGGTGGCATCATCAGTGATGCTGAATGAGTAAGGCTTCAAATTAAAGCATAACTATCTGGAAAGTTGTCTTGTCAGATAATTCAAAAAGAGCGAGAAATTGATTGTGGAAGTGTTTGAAACAATTATATCAGAAAGTAAACTTACGTTTGTGCTCTTCTTCATAACTGAGATAACTATTATCTCAGTATAATGGGTAATGAAATTACCTCGTATGGGTAATGAAACATCTGCAAGAAAACAACCAAGTTCAACCAAGGACCTCACAGTTTAAGTCACTGATCTAGTTTAGGTTTGATATTGTTCTTTTCTAGGCTTCCTGACCAAATAATGCAGCACAAATGATGTCCCAAAAACCTCTTTTATTTTTGCGGCTGGTAATTATTTTAATTCCCAGCTGTAATAAGTCCAAAATAATGAAAATAAGTTGGACAACAGTCTTTTGGGGAAAGGCAGATAAGCACACGACTCTTCCTTGATGAACTGTCAAAGACCAATTAGCAAGAAACTTGGCAAGGACAAACAGAAAACATGGAGTCCAAGCTAGAATGACATGAGTTGAATGAAGTTGCTTCCTATGATGAACCCTCCCTTGCCCTCCACTTATATAGCCTATAGGAGGGGGCAATTATCTCCAAGCTTTACTTCTGAGTAGTCCTTCTCTGTTCTTGCCTTCTGGCAGCTCTGTGCACGCACACATTGAGAACAATGTGTTGTGTCCCCCTGTTCCATCCCAGACTCCTTGCTGTCTGACTGAGCCGGCAGATCTGCAGGCTGCTGGTTGATCACAACAGATATAAACAATACAAAAACCTGTTACTGTACGTCTCTACTTGTTTTTTTAATAGTTATCTCAGTTGTGAAGAAGAGCACAAACTTAAGTTTACTTTTTGATATAATTGTTTCAAATTATACAATCATTTTCAACTTCTACAATCATTTTCTCTCTCTTTTTGAATTATCTGACAAGACAACTTTCAAGATAGTTATGGTTTATTTTGAAGCCTTACTCATTCATTCCTAATTGGTTTTGTTAAGAAACGAAAATGCAAAATGTCAGCTATTAACTAGTTTTTTCCTTTTGTTTGTTTTTTAAGACTTTAGTAACCTTCCATCAATAAAGAATTGGAGCAATAAATGGAAATGTTAATTTAATTTCCTTTGAACAGTTCTATAAAGAAACAGATCAAATCTCTATCAGTGAATGCATATACCTAATTGAGAAGGAATGAGATGTGAGGTGCAGATTTATGAGTCATGTTAAGTTGCAAAATTTGCATGGTAAGATGAATTTATGTGTTTTGATTGCTCACATTGGCTGTGGTGGGCATAGAAAATGATTAAACAATGCTTTTCTTTAGTTAGGTTGCAGTGGTTTATACGCAATTACTGTAGATCTGTTGTGTATTTGAGAACACTATTGTTTATGATATCTGCATGCAGTTCTGTAATATGACATCCAGAGAATATTAAAGAATAAGAGAATATTAAGAGAATATTAAAATTAGAATTATCTCATAAGGTTTTAAGGCCTGCTTCATTTTAGACTAGGGGTCTCCAACCTTGGCAACTTTAAAACTGGCAGACTTCAACTCCCAGAATTCCCCAGCCAGCTTTGCTAGGGAGTTCTGGGAGTTGAAGTCCACCAGGCTTAAAGTTGTCAAGGTTGGAGACCCCTGGTCTGGAGCACTCTCCTGAAAAACCAGCATTAGATCTCCCTTCTTATCATTCCTTCTGCTCCAAAACCAGCATTGTTTTTGATTCCCCCCCCCCAAACACCCCCCCAACCCCTACCCCTATAATGGCTACTTCATCATTTGGCTTTTTCTGCTCTCACTTCTTTTAAATGCCAGGACAATTCTTTCTTTTGTGATGCTTTTTCATGCTTTGTTGTTGGGAGAAAGAACCTGCTGGTTATCACCTCACACCACTTGCTCCATGCAATCTTTCTACCAATTCCATCATCTTTCTGCACTCTGGATCTTTCCTTTGGCATTCTCATGAATTTTGACAGGATCTTTGAGAGACTTAGAAAGAACCCTCTCCCTACCAGCCAAATATGCCTCACTTAAGTTCTGCACAAGAAGGCACCTGTGCCCTCTTGCTCGGGTCCTAGAGAAGCCAGGATGTTTTCACATGTCCTTCAGCAGTGGGTTGCTCCCGGTTCAGCCTGGTTCTAAGAACTGGTAGCACTGGTGGCAGAATGCTTCTGTGCATCACACGCAAGCTTGTGTGAACCAGTGGTAAAGG
The DNA here is from genome assembly GCF_031021105.1 of Erythrolamprus reginae. Lineage (NCBI taxonomy): Eukaryota > Metazoa > Chordata > Lepidosauria > Squamata > Dipsadidae > Erythrolamprus > Erythrolamprus reginae. The sequence goes on from NC_091951.1 coordinate 246,233,383, forward strand.
GTTTTAAAACCTACTATTGATGTGTTTGTGCGATCTAATATCCATATCAGGCACATAATTTCACAGAAAAATTTCTTATTATCCCCCCTGAAAGTAAGGTTAACCCCATCCCTTCTTATTTCCCCTCAAGAGTTGGGTATTGCATCAAACCTGCAGGTCTCCGGCTAACATTGAGATTTTGAGGTGGCTCCCTTGCTAATCTAATCACTTGCCTGATTTATGCTTTTTAAATTGTTTTAATAATGACTGGTTTTTGACATGTTTATTGTTTTATGTGTTTATGTCTAGGTATGCTGCCCAGAGATCCTTCTTATGAGATGGGTAGCCATATTAATTCAATATATACATAAATAAAACACATATATTCCTTTTGCACATAGAATTTAAGACTTTTATCAAAACGACAAAAGCAGTATTGTTAGACACTCCCTGACCCTTTTATAGTAGTACATTGGAACACAGGCTACAAAGTGATACAGCTTGTACTATAATGGCACAATTCTTCACAAGTCATTTCTCCCTCTTGTCCTAGTTCTCAGTTATGTCCCTCTGGCACTTTTTAAGCAAAATAAAACCCAGAACCTCATACCCTACTTTTAAAAAATTCAGCATCAACCCTCCCTCCCTCCCTCCCTCACACACCCATCTACCTATAATTAAATTACCATATTTTTGGAGTAGAGGGTGCATTGGAGTATAAGATGCACCTTAGTTTTGGAAGAGGAAAACAAGGGGGGGGATCTACCTCTGCCTCCTAGCAATTTGCCTCCCAGCAAATTATTTATACTACAGATTATATATACTATTTGCTGTGTATTTCTGTGCATGTGTGCCTGACCCATAGAAATAGGAAGGAATTGGAGAAATGTACATTATGGCAGTATATTAATGCCAGAATTTTTTCTTAAATATAGTCACCCATTGCCTCCCAATTATTTAAATAGATCTACTCCAAACATGACTAAGTCAGAGTTTAACTCAGCTACCTTATCTTAATACTAAACAGGACACTGTTACATTTCAAATTATACTTGTACAGATGCTGTTTAAATGGATGTGGCTTTCTGGAAGTATACATTATTCTCTGCTATTTAAAAGAAGATACAACAGCACTGGGCCTCTTCGGATCAAGCATTTATTTTAAAAAGCTTCTTCATTTTGTTAAATTGTCTTGAAAAATAATAAAGCAATCTTTAAAAAATAAGCCTGATAATTAGAACATTCTATAGACATTTATAGTTATTGACTTACTTCCTTGCATCCAGTTTCAGCAACTGATTAGCACAAGAAAATAAAATTCTGCCTCTGCCTCTCCCTCCCAGCAATTTGCCTCCTTGCAGTTTTAGTTTCACTTTCATTTTAGCATGTGGGCCTGCCTGCAGGCTCAATCAGCTGCTGGTGCAGAGGCTTCTAATCACTTGCTTGTGTTAATCAGGCTCTGTGCTGCTTGCTGTAAGGAAGTAAATTACTGGGAGGCAGAGGCCAAAGGGTGGGAATGGCTGGGTGGGCTACATTCAGAGTATAAGGCACATCAAAGTGTTCACCCTCTTTTTGGAGGTAAAAAAGTGTATCTTGTACTCTGAAAAATACAATAAATTGAATAATAATAGTACAAAAGTCTAGAATTTTTTTTGACATAGCATAGTTCAGATAGCTCATAAAATGCTCTTTTACTATATATTTTATGTTCATAGAAATTCTTGCTACATATGGCTGAAGGAATAAGAAATAACTCTGAATAACATAGTACAACCCTGCAGAATTTGCGTACAAAAGAGCCTAAATAGTTAATTTATTGTATTTTGCTTACAGGTGGAAATTGCATAGTAAACACTAGACTCCTCTCTTAAATAAGGGGCATAAAATTCCTCTAATGGTTGGACGAATCACCAATAAGCACTAGAATAAATTTCTTTCCGTTCTTCGTATTTACCTTCTTAAATTACTGATCCCAGCCAGATGTTTATGACTAAGGTTAACTTCTGAATCTCATAATAAATGAGAGCAAAAGATTTCAAAGCAGACCCTAGTTTTGTGAATGTAGGCATTTCAACCAAATGCTTTTGTTACTTCCCTAATCTCCTGGTGAGTTGATCCAGATTATATCTCTGCTGTTTTATCATAAACATTTTCTCACTTGTTTCTGTGTATGCACAGTAACATGATCACAGCCTAACAATGGGCATCAACAGCTGCAGAAAACCTGGGTTTTTTTTCCCCCATCAGTGAAGCTTATAGTGATGTTGGAACATTTGTCTGCCTGCGTGACGCATAATCATACGCGAGCATCCATTCGGTGTATGAAGCTTGAACAACAACAGGTGCAAGAGCTTGGCAGGAAGTGGTGAAATGGAAACAAGAGGTTTTCCATCAAAAAACCCAGGAAAAGCAGTTTGTGGAAATTACCAAATGTCATTCTGGGACTGAAACAGAGAAGTCCCGGTATGCTTGGGCATCAATTCCAGAGATGAGATTAGTAATTTGTTTTGCTTTTTAATCCTCCCTTCCTCCCTCCAATTAACAACTGCTCCCTTAGCTTCCAGACATCCATTTTCAGGGATGAAAGGGGAATTTTGATTGTAAAGACAGAATTAGAGATGCTCCTACAGTTTTCCTCACTGAAGTTCTCTGATTTCAGATTTCTTTCATATTTAAATATTTTATTAGTTTATCAAAATATAAAGAAAAATGAAAATAAAGGGAAAGTAAGAGAGAAAAACAAGGAAAGGGGGGAAAGTGCAGGTGTAAAAGAAAAAAAAGCATTGCCCTCTGATCCTTTCCGGAACATTAGAATAAGGTTATAATACGTCACAGCCTCAGCTTTTTCCTTTTATGTAATAATACATACTAGCCATTTCTATAACGACACACCTATCTAATCATCAAAGTTTTATTTTATTTCCACTTCAAGAACAACATCCAGAAGTGGTTTCTGATTTCAGATTTTTGAATAAAAAGTCATGAGCACTAAACCAAAATCGGTGATTAAATAGCATTAATTTACCAGATACCCTGCATAGATTATCACTGTGGTTATGTAGAATAGATGGGGAGGAAGCTAGCCACCAGATTGCATGGGTGCAGTTAGATGAGATTTGAACTCATTTGTTTATTAGATTTGTATGCCACACCTCTCCGAAGACTCGGAGCCTTATGTTGCAATAAGGACTATTCAGTTTTGCAGCTACTAAAATTGTTGGCTGAGCAGGAACAAAAATAGTAAGGGAAATGATTGAAGCCTGGGAAAGAAGGGTCTTTATCAGTGAACAGGAGTGCTAGTTTGTTTGTTTGTTTATTATTTAAATTTCTAGGCCGCCCTTCTCCGGAGACTCAGGGCAGCTTACAACAAACCTTTGAAAAGTGTTCGGAAACTTCAGATCGTGCAAAATGCAGCTGCGAGAGCAGTCATGGGCCTACCTAGGTATGCCCATGTTTCACCATCACTCCGCAGTCTGCATTGGCTGCCGATCAATTTCCGGTCACAATTCAAAGTGTTGGTTATGACCTTTAAAGCCCTTCATGGCATCGGACCAGAATATCTCCGAGACCGCCTCCTGCCGCACGAATCCCAGCGACCGATTAGGTCCCACAGAGTGGGCCTTCTCCGGGTCCCGTCAACTAAACAATGTCGGTTGGCGGGCCCCAGGGGAAGAGCCTTCTCTGTGGTGGCACCGGCCCTCTGGAACCAACTCCCCCCCGGAGATTAGAACTGCCCCTACTCTTCCTGCCTTCCGTAAACTCCTTAAAACCCACCTTTGCCATCAGGCATGGGGGAACTGAAACATCTCCCCCTGGGCACATTTAATTTATGCATGGTATGTCTGTGTGTGTGTCTGTTAGCATATGGGGTTTTTAAATATTTAAATATTTTAAATTTGTCTGATTGTTTATGATTTGTTTCTACATGTTGTGAGCCGCCCCGAGTCTTCGGAGAGGGGCGGCATACAAATCTAAGTAATAAATAAATAAATAAAATAAAGATAAATACATAAGATAAAACAGTAGAGATCGAAGATTAAAACTAAGCCACTCAAAATATGTCTCACAACTGCCAATGTATAATACCTGCTGGCACACAATTTATTTAGCGTTTCGACCCCTGTAGGCCAACCATGGATAAATCCAAGAAAAAAAAGTTTCAGAAGAAAACAGAATGTTTAATTCAACTACATATGCTAGTTTTGTGGCTGCTCAAGAAATAGTCAGGCATGGGAAGGGTTTTGTGGCTCCTGGTGTTTTATTTTCTATAGGAAACGGGTCCAAATAGCTCTTTGAGTGTTTAAGGTTGCCAATCCGTGATCTACACAAAAGGATGGCTTCTGGGATTCAAAAAAAGTGCAACAAAAGCTTTAAATATACTGCTCATTAAATCAGCTATTTCCTATCTTCTCTCTCTCTCCCTCTCTTTCTCTCTCTTAAATGATAAGAAGCAGAGCGGAGAAGAATGAGAATAGTTGGTATCTAAGCAACAGAGTGGGTAGTTGCTAGCCAGAGATCCAGAAAGAGCTAGAGAAAGTTAAATACTGGAAAGTTTGGAAACTCTGTGGCATCTATTTCTGGGTTGTTTTTTTTAAAAAATCATCCTGTAAGCCAGAAATCCTCCAGCGCCTGTGACCCATCTTGTCCAGGCAGATGCAGACTTCAATAAAATCCTTTTTATTGTTCTGCTATTCCATTACAAATAGCCTTACAGTGGCTGATAAAGCTCCACAATAAACTTCCCCGAAGGCAAAATTCAGTGAAACACAGTTCCACTAATTAAACCACCAGAAAAGGGGTAGGCAAAGTTGGCTCTTCTATGCCATGTGGACTTCAACTCCCAGAATTCCTGAATTCTGGGAGTTGAAGTCCACAAGTCAAGGCAGAGCCAACTTTGCCTGCCTGTGCAAAGAAAACAACTCACAAGGAAGTCTATAGTACAAAAAAAGGGTGCAAAGTCCACAAGGCAAAGTCCCTAAGTCATAAGCAAGGTTCAAAGTCCACAAAGCAAGGTCCTTAGTCCACAAGCAAGGTTCAGAGTCTACAGGGCAGAAACATGATCTAAAACAGGCTAGGGAAGTGTGTGCCAAAGTGAAATAATTGTTCCCAACGAAGAGACCTTCCTTTTGACCTCTGATTAAATCAGTTCAAGCCAATATTCCTCGTGAGGAGGGCTGGGTGGTCTCCTCACGAAGAGCCTTGCAGATCTCTTTTGTTCTTGCCTTCATTCCGATCTCCATGGCTTTGGATCAAATGGGGGAGGCAACTATACTCTATCAGAGGGAATTGAAGTAGACCCAGAGACAGGGTTTTGAGCAATCGGTACTTTTATTCAGCTCAGAGAACAAGTGACAGCTCAGCAAGGTAAAGTGACAATTCAGCGAGTACCGACTGGCTCTGCCGGGAGAAACCGCTTCTTTTATACTTTTGCGGTTCCCGCCAAAGCTAGAGCCGGCCGCGTCTGAGCCAATCAGGAGCGACTTCCTGCTTGGGCTCAGACAGCGCTGGAAAAGAGGAACAAACTATTTACAGCGTTACAAGGTAGCCATTCCAGGATACAACACCCCTCCCCTCATAGTTGGACTCATCCATCAAGAAAGCCATGTGACGAAGTCGTCCAATCGGTGAGGCCTCCGAGGCTCTCGCGCTGACCTGCGCAGTCCAATTTCTCCTTCGCCACTGACTGTGGAGGATGGCTCGCCGCTGCTCTCCCGGTGCGGCGGACTTGGCCTGGCGGGCCCAACGAAGGCTTCGGAGGACGAGGATGGCTCGGCGTCGCTGGATGGTTCCCCCTGGCCCGATAAGTCTCTTTGCGTGTTTATTAGTTCGGGCAATGTACTAAAGTCTGTTGAGGGGGGAGAGTCCAAGTCAGCGGTTTGTTGCAATTGATTTTCAGTTCGTTTCCGAATGTGGTCTATGTGTCGTTTCCACAAACGACCATCCTCCAGTTTAACAACATAAGTCTTGGGTGCGTTTTGCTTAACAATAATTCCCTTCATCCAGTTTACATTTCCATCAAAACATTTTACATATACATTTTGTCCCAAATACATTTCTCTTTCTGGTTTCATACACATTTGGTTATTATTAACACAGAACCTTGGATTTAACCTGTCTAATGGTGACCTCAACTTTCTTCCCATCAATAACTCTGCAGGGCTTACATGTGTGTGCGAGTTAGGGGTAATGTGCTGGGTTAATAAGAATTGGTCCAAGTTCTGTTGCACATCCCCAGGGCCTGACCTGTGCAATGCCTCCTTTGCCACCCTTACGTAACGTTCTGCCAACCCGTTAGCCCAGGGCGAGTAAGGCGAGATGAGGGCATGCCTGACCCCTAGGCCATCTAGGAATAATTCGAATTGCCTGGCTGTTAGCTGTGGCCCATTGTCAGACACTAAGAGATCAGGGCAACCATGGGATGCAAACAGTCTGCTCAATACCTTGATAGTGGCACTTGTGGTTATGTTGTTCATTGCTATTATTTCCAACCATTTGGAGAAGGCATCAACCACTATTAGAAAGTACTGAGACCCCACTGGGCCAGCAAAATCAATGTGGATCCTAGACCAAGGACCAGCAGGCTGTTCCCACTCAGCCGGAGTTGTTTTGGGGGGACTGGGCCTTGACTCTTGGCACGGGTCACACTTTGAAACCCAACTTTCAATATCAGCATCTAGCCCTGGCCACCATAAATGCCCCCTTGCTAGGCTCTTCATCCTGACAATCCCAGGATGGCCCACGTGTAACATTCTGAGTACCTTTTCCCTTAGGCGTTTGGGGATGATCACTCTATCCCCCCACAGCAAACAACCTTTTACATATGATAATTCAAGCCTTTTGTTTTTAAAATCACACAATTCAGGTTTAACAATATCATTTTGCCATCCCTTTAGAACACAGTTCACCACTTGTTTAAGGATTTGGTCTTGCTGCGTGTGTGCAGCTACCTCTTTTGCTGTGGTTAGTGGGTTTTCCTCGAGTTCTATCATTAGCACATCTGTGGCAGGAACAGGGTCTTCTACTAAGTCTGCTATGGGGCATCTGCTGAGGCCGTCTGCATGATTGATTTCCTTCCCCCCCTTGTGGGTGAGCTCATACTGATACCCTGAGAGGAAAAGGGCCCATCTGATTAGTCTTGGAGACATAAAAGGTGGAGTGGGCTTGTTGGGGGCTAGCAGGCCTAGTAGGGGTTTGTGGTCAGTGACTAGCTCAAAGCTTCTTCCAAAAATGTAATTGTGAAACTTCTTTACCCCTGCCACTAATGCTAGAGCCTCCTTGTCTAACTGGCTATAATTCCTCTCCGTGCTGGTCATGGTTCTTGAAAAAAATGCTATTGGGGCCTCTGTCTTATTGGGTAGAACGTGAGCTAAAACTCCTCCTATGCCGTACGGCGAAGCGTCGCACGTGAGCCTAATGGGTAGTGAAGCACTATATTGGACTACTACACTTTTAGAAGTTAATAAATTTTTTATTTGACAAAAAGCTTCACGTTCAGTTTTCCCCCATGACCAGCGGGCTTCCTTCTGGAGTAAACGATGGAGAGGCTCTGCTACTGTTGCTTTCTGCTTTAAAAAAACGGAATAAAAATTAAGGAGGCCCAAAAATGCCTGCAACTCATTCTTATCTTGTGGCTCTGGGGCTTCTCTAATTGCTCTCAGCTTCTCTGTTGTGGGGTGGATACCTTCTTTATCTATCTTATACCCAAGGAATTCAATACTGTCAGTTCCCCAGACACATTTATCAGGCTTGATTCGTAACCCTTTGTCCTGTAGCCTCTTAAGTACTTCCCTTATTCTTTTGTTCACTTGTTCCCTGGTTTTCCCCTGCAATTAAGATGTCATCAAAATATGGAATTGCCCCATTTACCCCTGACAATAGGCGTTCCATGATGTCTGGAATATTCCTGGGGCTATGCTTACCCCGAACTGTAACCTCGTGCATTTGAAAGCCCCCCTGTGCGTTACAATCGTTTGAGCGTTTGCTGTTTGTTCATCGACCGGAAGTTGCTGGTAAGCCTGCGCCAGGTCGATCTTTGCGAACCTTTTCCCCTCCCCCAGGGAGTGTAAGAGTTGTTGCACAACCGGAATGGGGTAGGGGTGGTGTTGGAGTGCCTTATTCAGGGTTGATTTGTAATCAGCGCAAACTCTTAAGGAGCCATCTGGCTTCAGGGGTGTCACTATGGGAGTTTCCCCATGGCCCCTGTTCCACAGGGACCAAGATACCTTGACTAATGAGTTTGTCCAGCTGTATGTCTAGCTTGGGGAGAAGCGGAAGGGGGACCCTGCGAGGTTTCAGTCTAACCGGTGGGACCTTGGGGTCAATAGAGAAAGATATAGGGGGTCCTTATACAATCCCAAGGTGGGGCTGAACACTTCAGGGAACTCTTTCACAAAGTTAGGCATAATATCACAGTTTACATTACACACACCCGAAATTTCGATCCCCAATGGTTCCATCCACGCTAGACCTAGCAGGGAGTGTTTGGCCCCCGTCACAATAAGCATGGGAAGGTACATTTAACATTCTTAAATGCAATAGGTACATTTGCTGTTCCCAGGACCGAGATTACCCCCCCTTGGAAGTCTCTGATCACCAACGAGGTTTGAATTAGGTCAGCCTTAGACACATTAGGCATATATAGCTTAAATTTTTCCCAGGGCATGATGGTATATCTCGAGCCCGTATCCAGCTCCATTGAGCAAGGCTGGTTATTTAGTAACAATGAGATAACAATTTTAGCCCCCTTTTTGGTTGCCGTGTTATTCACGGAAAATTGAGAGTTACCTCTATTGTAGTCTCGGTTAGCGGTGGAGTAGTTCCTTTGACCCGAGTTGCGGAACGGTCTCCTTTCTCGCGATTGGGGGTGGTGGTTTTGAGGTCGCTGTATTGTTGTGTGGCAAAGTTTCTTCTGGTGCCGTTGCCCTGCATGCGATGGCGATGTGGCCTCTCCGGTTGCAACGGTGGCAAGTAGCGTCTCGGAAAGGGCATCGATGGCGCTGGTGATTTCCCCGGCAGCCCGCGCAGGGGGCTGGGTGAGTAGCTCTAGGGTGTCTCGGCTGGTCTTGCAGGAGGAGGCAGTTGTCCCCGTTGCTAGTTGGCTGGCTGCGGTCGTCTGTTCCCATGGCGCTGGGAGACTCGGCGTCGATTTTGCAATGATTTCTCGCCTTCCGTGCTCTTTTAATTCTCTTGCCGCTGCGTCGGCTGCTTCCGCGGTTTGCGCTAATTTAATCACGGTTTGTAGAGTCGGCTCTTCTTCGGTGAGGAGTTTATTTCTCACTGTGTTGCTCCTCATGCCGAAAACCAAGGCGTCGGTTGAGGCGAGCTTCCGGGTCTTGAAACTTGCATTGAGCAAGTACCGTTCGAAGCCGCGTTGTAAATTGGCTGATCGACTCGGTTTCTCTCTGAGCCATCATGTGAAATTGATGCCGGTAAACCATGGCTGGTCTGGTTGGTTTGAAATGGCTCGCTAGTTTCTGTTGAAGGACGTCCCACGCTGTGGTTCTTGCCTGTTCTGGTTCGGTGAGAGTTTGAGCAAGTCTACGGATCTCTGCGCCGCAGTAGTTGAGAAAAATAGCCCGTCTGCGATCGGCTCCCGGCGTCCTGCATTCCCGCCGCCTCGAGGAATATCTCGAAGGTGGCCATGTACTCGTCCCATGTCATTTTCTCGGGATCGAAGAGTTCCGGAGCCTGGCCGATCTGGATTTTGTCCATGTTGCACGCGAAGTTTCTTCCGTTCGTTCGTCGCCAGTGAAGTAGACCCAGAGACAGGGTTTTGAGCAATCGGTACTTTTATTCAGCTCAGAGAACAAGTGACAGCTCAGCAAGGTAAGTGACAATTCAGCGAGTACCGACTGGCTCTGCCGTGAGAAACCGCTTCTTTATACTTTTGCGGTTCCCGCCAAAGCTAGAGCCGGCCGCGTCTGAGCCAATCAGGAGCGACTTCCTGCTTGGGCTCAGACAGCGCTGGAAAAGAGGAACAAACTATTTACAGCGTTACAAGGTAGCCATTCCAGGATACAACAGGAATCTTCTGCCTCTCATCATCAACAATGTCTGTCTCCAGCCAATCCTTCCCTATGTTGTAAGGACAGGCAGTCCCCCATCCCACTCAGCCACCTTCCTCAGTGATGAATGGGCCTGGACAGCATTGTCCTCAGCCCCTGGACTCTCCAGACATTCCAGGGGAGATGTGCCATCCTCATCTGATGGTTCCAGTTCCAACTCCTCCTCCTCTGAACTGGGATCCGATGAGACCATGACATTATCCCCCTTAAAGGTGGTCACAACCCTATTTATAAAAGAACCCCCAGGTTCTTCATATTATTTGTGGTGCACTTGTTACGACCCTTGTAGTGTGAGGGGAGAATTACGAGGGACTTTGTGAGATAAACTTGTCTCTTTATTTTGATCTGGAAAATACAGAGCTTGAAATCTGGAACTATATGGTCCATGTTTGGAAACCTGGAAAGTTTTTGAATCATTAGGTCCTCATATTGCTATACTTGGTAAGAATTAGACTTTTTAAAGGAATTTCATATTAATAGGCACTATATTGAGACTGCTTTATCACACAACCAGGAGTGGGGGAAATCTGTTTTGCGATGACATTTAATTACTTCTTTAACTTTTGGGCAACCTTTTTTACAGGTTGGGTTCTTTGCAAACTATATACTGATGGGACAATTGCAAATAACCAAATGCAAATAACCAAATGATTGAATGTGTATTTAGCAGGTGTGCCTGCCTATCCATTCTTAAGAATATCTACTTACGAAGGAACCCCCAAGTCTAATATGAAGGTCTGGGAAGGTGTATGCATGTGTATGTGTGTAATTTTAATCCCACAGGAGTAATGGATCCTGGATTTGGGACATATTCTTTAATTTAGCCCATTTGATGTACCATTGATTCAAAAATTGTCCTGTAGTACAGTGTTTCCCAACCTTGGCAACTTGGAGATATCTGGTCTTCAACTCCCAGAATTCTGGGAGTTGAAGTCTAAATATCTTCAAGTTGCCAAGGTTGGGAAACACTGCTGTAGTACACTGTTTATATACGATGGACAAAAACATGGAAACACCTTGAAAAATAATCAAAGTATCTTTTAATATGGTGTTGGTCCACCTTTTGTGGCAAATACAGCTTCAATTCTCCGCGGTATTGATTCATACAAATTGTGAATTGTTTCCAAAGGAAATTTAGCCCATTCTTCAGTTAAAGCACCCTCCAGTTCTTTTAGAGACAATGGTGGTGGAAATCGACTTCTTACTTGAATTTCTAAAATCAACCATAAATGATCAATAATGTTGAGGTCTGGTGATTGTGCTGACCAGATGAGATGCTGAACTTCATTAGAATGTTCCTCGTGCCGTTCTTTAACAATTCTTGCTCTATGGATTGGTGCATTATCATCTTGAAACATGGCATCCCCCTCTGGAAACAGTTCTTGAACCATAGGATGAATTTGGTTGGCCAAAATTCCTAGATAGTGATGGCTGTTAATTCTTCCATGAAGGGAAATCATTGGCCCAGAGGATTTCCAAGAAATAGCACCCCAGATCATCACTGAACCCCCACCATGTTTGATGGTTGGGAGAAAACAGTCTGGATGAAATGATTCTTTTGGCTGTCTCCAAACGTAAACACAGCCGAAGGTCGGAAAAATGGTAAACAATGATTCGTCAGAGAAAATCATATTTTGCCACTGCTCGAGGGACCATTTCTGGTGGTTTCTACACCACTCTAAACACTTTGAACGATTTCTCTTTGAGAGCAGAGGTTTTCTAATTGCAGCTCTTCCATGGAATCCAGATTTGTGAAGCTCCCTTCGAACAGTTTTTGTGGAAACTGGGTTCTGTACGTGTCTATTGAGCTCTGCAGTGATTTTAGGAGCTGTGATCTTGTAATCCGCTCTAACAATTCGCTTTAGAGTCTGACGGTCTCTCTCAGACATCTTCGACTTTCGACCAGACCTGTGCTTGGCTGAGGACGTTTTCCCTTCTCTTTCAAAAGCAGTCATTACTTTTGAGACATTACCGCTTGAAACGCCAAACATTTGGCCATTTTCTGTTACACTAGCACCTGCCATTCAAGCACCAACAATTTGGCTTCTTTGAAAGTCTGAGAGGTCTGCCATTTCTAGAAGGTTATAACCAATTTCCTTAAATTTCTGTAAAAAAAAGAGATAGTTTAAAAAAACATATCAAATAACTGAATTAAAACAACATTAAAATATGTCAAGTTTTGATTGATTTGAACATGTTCAAACATTATGATGCCAAAAAGTCAAGTGTTTCCATATTTTTGTCCACCCCCTGTACAATATATATCATAGGCCAATCAATTGTACATCAAACCATCTACGTTAAAGAATATGTCCAAAATCCAGGAGCCATTACTTCTGAATTAGAATTTGGAAAAATTGTAGCCACTTCAGTGCTGTTAATGCTCTTTCGTTGCTTTGGTCTCATGTGTAGTTAATTTTAATTAATTTACCAAAGAAAGTAAAAAGTGTATATAAAAGGATTTTTTCTGAATGTTTAATGTAACAAAGAGATATAATTTATTATTATTATAGGCACTGATTCTGTTGGGTTTTTTTTTTTTACTGCTTATGTTGTTTTTACTGTATGTTGGAGAAAAAATAATATTACCTTTTACCGGAAGAATAAGAAACCCCAAATTGGGAATTCATTTTTAGGAGACAGTAATACATATCAAATGTCTTGAAAAGGTATTTCAGATCTTTTGGGAGAGCTTGGCTATTTTTTGGTCATGTCTTTTTGTTATTCATTGATTATTCTATTCTATTCTATTCTATTCTATTCTATTCTATTCTATTCTATTCTATTCCATCCCATCCCATCCCATCCTATTCTATTCTATTCTCTCAGATTGTATAGGGTGATATTTAAAGTATTCATTGATAACTTTCTAAACATTCTAAATTTTTGAGCCTACTGAAGTTTCAGGGTTATGATTTGCACCATTTTTGCATTATTTTCATCTAGCTGATAATGCTTAAGATGAACTAGTCATCAGCAGCTTGAAAAAGCAGATGGGAAGATCCATAGCGATCTCTGAAGTGATGATATAAGACAATAGAACTGGGGGTTTTTTTTGGGGGGGGTTGTTTTTTTTATAAAAAATATGATGATAATATCTCACTTGCCAAAATTCTGAAGAGCAATTTAGCCAGTTTTGAGCTTAAGTGTTAGCTATTTGCTTCTGCTTTGTGACCCTCAAGGGTTGCATTTTGGGAAATAAATGGACTGAATTTGTTGACTGAAATGAAGCATCTAGCAGACCAAAATGGTCAGCTTGATGCTTTGTTTGGAGAGAGAGAGAGAGAATCTGTAACAGAAAAGCAAAACGTGTGTGTGTGTGTGTGAGAGAGAGAGAGAGAGAAAGAGAAAGAGAAAGAGAAAGAGAGAGAGAGAGGAGTCTTAGAGTGCCATTATGTTTGGAAACATGTAGTTAACAGCTTCTGAGTTGAAAATAGCAATGTGTATTTCTGAAGTATTCAGTATGGGTTTCTAAATATATCTTTTTATTTAAATATTACAAAGTAGACTTTTTAATCTCCTGAGAATTCAAACTAGAACATCAATAAGTGATGAAAAGAAGTAAAACAAAGTAGGGTGAAAAACTGAAAGCCACTTCTATAATGATTATGCTGAGAGCATATGCACCAAGACAAATTCCTTGTGTGTCCAATCACACTTGGCCAATAAAATTCTATTCTACTCTATTCTATTAAAATATCTCTCCTCTCCCCTCCTCTCCCTTCTCCCTTCCCCTTCACACATCAGACTTTCTTCCTAGAGAAGCCAACAGCCAGTTTGTACACACAGATCAGGAATAATTCCAACTGTGATCCTATTTTGTGTGTGAGAGCTGCAAATGATTTGTGATACTACTTCAGTTTAGTTCCTTGATCCGCCAGAGGATCCCAGGCCTGAACCAGAATCTCTTCTCTTTGTTCCTTCATTTCCATAAGCAAACAGGAGTTTATCCTCATCTTGTTCCTCATTTTATAAAACACATCACAGTAGTTGTCTCTTTTGTTTTGTACAGCAAGTCTCTCTTTATGGCTGTGCAAGCTGTTGGCTGGCTGGGTTATTCATGGAGCATCCCCGGCCATCAGGTCTTTCCAAAACTCTTTTCTGACCACTGATGCCAAATACAAAATATCTCATTATTCTCTCCTGGCAGGGAATTGTATAATTTCCATATCAACACTCCAGATGGTAATTGAGAAAATGTGATAGAGAGATCAGAAATTCATATATAACTTACATGCCTCTCACAAAGTAATATTATTCTCTGTTATTATTCCGCTTCAAAGTAGCTTTTTGAGACACCTATTTCTTTGTTCCGGCACCTATGCAAAACTATTTTTCATATCCCCTTGGAAATTATTTATTAAACAGATTGCAATGCCACATCTAAATTAATAAAGCTCAGGAAAAAAAAATAGACATCATTATGAATTCAGCTGCATTAAGGGAGAATGGTTCCAAAAGTGCTATTTTCATTACAAACTCATTTGAACTGAATTCTTCGAACTGCACACAATATGTAGCTGTGAACAATGCAGTTGTAATACTGATTCCCTATTTAATAAATATCAGCGGAAACAGCCATGTTTGTTAGCCGCGTTCCAGTGGAGTGTTTATGAGTTAGAAACACAAAGGATGGGACATGCAATATAAATAGTTTACTAGTAATTATGTGGTCTTGAGCAATAACCAGAATTAAAATGGAGCAGTGAGGAGTTGAAAGCTCTCATGGGGAAAATGAATTTCTTTATAATACTATTTAAAGAAACACCAAATGAAATGTCATGTGCCAGGGTATTAAACAAATGACTCTTTGTTTGTCATTTTCCAAGCAACATATATTTGCATGGAGGTATTAAAAGCATAGTCTGGCTAATGAAGAAATTTTATGACTTTGGGAAAGATTTGTTAAACCTCTATAAAGAGATGGAAGATACTATTGTATTTTGGTAATTTGAGAGACAATTATTGAAAGAGATGCACTGATGCAGGTTTCAGAATCCTTATTTAAAGTCCTTTGGGGTGGTGGGGGGAAGGAGTGCTATTGTGAGCCATGATGTCATTGTGCAAAAAAAGGTTCCTTGTTCAATTGTGTCTGACTCTAGGGTGTGGTGATCATCTCCGTTTCTTGGCAAGGGAATCAGGGTTGTCCAAAGGCATTTTCTATTGGTTATATGGCTAGCATGGCTGAACACCAAGGTACACAGAATACTGTTACCTTTCTACCAAAGTGGTACCTACTAATCTACTAATTATTAGATTAACTTCATTTCCATTTGCATCTTTCAAACTGCTAGATGGGCTGGGGCTGAGAGAAGGAATAAGAGCTCACCCCGTTGCACAGAACTCGGGTCTTGAACCTGGGCTGTCAGCTCTCCCATTGTCAAGCCCAGCTTCTTTAACCACTGAGTCATCACACCCCCTTGTCATTATCATTGTGTAGATGATATGAATTATTAACATCCCTTTGGTTAGATTGCATGATTGATTTGATTTCATCAAAACAGTAACTCTTCCATGTTTTCCATTTGGGCTACAAAATTCAACTATACATAATAAGAGAAGGGCCATACATTCGCCACTTGCTGTATGTGGACCATTGATAACCTATTTCTCCATTAGAGCATTAATAGCAGTGAAGAGCTATCAATTTTTTTGCTAACAAATTGTGGGCATGGCTTATGCAGGACGTCCTGCATTTTCTGTCAACATCTTTCAGTGCAAATTGGGTGCTCTGGGGGTGGAGCTCCATTTTCACTACCCCACTGTGTTCCCACCCATCCGGGCAGTAGCCCACCCCTGATTGATAGTCATCTAATTGAGGGGTCCCCCACCCCCAAACTGTGGCCCACTATTGGGCTGTGAGCTTTTCGGGTCCAGACTGCAGAAGAGGCGGGTGAGGAGACATGCATGCATCCCCACCTGTGCGAGCAGTGGGAATAGAGTATGTGTTGGGTTTCACCACTCTAGCACATGCTTACACTGTCTTGAAGACACATCTCTATGGTCAGGTTGCAAATTAACTGACTAATATGTCATCTTTTTATGACAAAAAGGGGCATGTACTCTGCAGACTAAATAAACAGTGCAGAGTAGATGACTCCTCCCTTTTTTCCCTTTTTGGCCCTGCTGAGCTTCTTTCCACCTCCTTCTATCTTCCTGTGTGCTCCATTGTCCTTGGCTGAGGACACATGTGTGAGATCAATCCTGTTGTGGTTGGCTCTGGCCCAGCTCCTGCCCCAAGGACTGTGGATGTGGGGGAGACATCCACATGCTGCAGGCCTGTTTTGCCCCCAGTGGAATCTGCTGATGAAGGCTCCTCTGACCAAGAAGACATGAGTGACAGAGAGGAGGAGAGTGTGGCAGACAGCTCAGAAGGAGATCAATTATCTAGCTCCTCCTTGGATTCAGAACAAGAGTTAATGATACAGCCACGCATGCGGAGAGCGATGCATAAGCAACAACAACTGAGATATTATTATCAAAGAAAATGAGGCCACCTGTGGTTGGGTGGGGCTGTGGCAATTAGTGAGGCTGCTATAAATAGCAGCCTGTGGGTTTGGCCATTGTGGAGGATTATCTGATCATTGTGTTTCGTGACTGCCTTGCTGACTTCGACCTTTGTGTGCTGATTTTTCCCTGCTTTGAAACTAAACCAGAACAAAGTGTGTTTCACTTTGTGAAAGAAGAAGGACTGTGAATTGCCTCACAGCTGCAAGCTAAGTATCACAGAACTGATAAGGGACTTGTACAAATTACCAATTTGTTTGGAGACAAGTGCTCTTTGCTATACAAAAAGAGTGCTTCATTTATTTGAATTTTCAGTATAAAGAACATTGTTTTGAATTTTCAAACGTGTGTGTGTCTGAAATTTGTATCTGTGCATTTTCGGGAGGATTCTACCAGAGAGCTCGACAGAACAAATCCGAAGGCATACTCACACATGGAAGCATCCAGAAGTTATTAATATGTACTGGGATACTGTATAAGCATTTATGTCTGCATTCTGTTAATGCATGAATCAACAGAATTGTAAGTAAAGATTGCAGTTTATTTCATCTTTATGAAGGAGTGATCATTCATTGCTAACAAATGGGATTCTCGGCCACACAATTGATTTCTTGCCATGCTGAATCCATTGCAAGTTAAGCCAGCTGAACTCTGCTAATACTACTAATATTAATAGCAACCAAACACCCAACAGTGTACACATGCTCCATTTACGCATTTACGCAAGGGGCAGGCATGCATGCCCACCATTTGAACATACGGAACTGCACATGCACATGTTTGCTAGCTGCTCACGTGGAACCATCTCATCTCTCTCACCCCCGGACACCCAGTCCTCAAAGCCAGAAAGTTTGGGGAACTCTGTGGTAATTCACTTTAATGCTGTCCAGTCATCTTTCCACTATATTTCCTCATTTATCACTCCCCCCCCTTTAAATTACACCTGCATGTTTTAACAGATGCACTTCTCCAGATAAATTTTTATATGCATTATTTCTGAGGCAGGAAATCTGTTGTTATTTGCATAAGCATAAAGTCCATTGTTATTTGCATAAGCATAAAGTCCATTGAGTAGCTACTGCTCTTTTCCACACAGGGAAAACGAAAATAGGGATCAGGTTGGTTAATTGTCAAACGTCTCATTTTTGATCTGTCAGCAAAACCTGTTTTGTTCCACACAACTTTTAACGGTGGTATTTAATGCTGATTTCCAATTTTAAGTTGATGGTCATTTTCCCAGGGTTTATTACCATTTTCTTTATGAGGCATGTGTTCTATTGCTGTTTTATTGTTGCTTTGTATATGTATAGCTCCATAAGTGGTAGAGGAATAATTCATTAATTTTTTCAGCAAGTAAATCATATATTTTGTACCATCAACCAGGGAGCTATATAGCTTTCTCTGCTATGGCACCTACCTTGTGGATTATTTCCCCACTCCCAAAATTAGATTGGTCTCATCCTTTATGATATTCTGAAAGGCCCTCAATACTTAGTTATATAAACAGCCCTGAGAATCTGAGCAGATAGCTCCATGAGTGAGTGGGACATTTTTTTTCTCCCTTCACTTTGAATGTATTGGGTTTTTTAAAGATATTTATTACTACACTTTTTTTTTAACATTTGTTAAAACATTAGAGTCACCTTTGCTGAGATGGGCAGCTGTATAAATTTGATGGGCAAATAAAATAAATAGATTGAAAATCTTCTCACTCCTGACTTAATACCTGAAGAAATCCAGTCTTGGAAATGGTTACCCAAAATACGATGTAAGAGACCTATAATAAATCTTTTCCATTGTTATATTATTTTCTGACTTCCAAACAGCACCTGATGAAAGAAAGGCTAAGGATTCATTTAGAATTATTGTCCAAGAGAGAAACTCAAACCTTTTCCCCATACACGCTGCCTTTACATTAAAAATAACAGTGAGGATAGTTTAGTAATTATCCTAATCATATGGGGAAAGGTTCAAAATCCCCCTTCCCCCAATCCCTATTTCCTGCTGTGGTCCTGAATATATTTGATCTTTTCTTTCTTTTATAGAAATATTGAAATAGTAATTACAGCTATCAGTTTTATTGAAACTCTCTCATATGCTTCATGAACACATATAAAGGCCTTCCTAGACCCATTTTCCTCATCACTGAGCCCTGCGTCTGAATATTCTATAATATTCTGAACACTCTATGCATAAAGTTTCAGCCAATGAAAAACTTGGTCGATTACATCAGGGGTGTACCCAAACACCAGTATTATCCTAGAAACTGCTAAGTTAGCACGTATTTCCAGATCTTCTTCATGCAAATCACAGGTTTAAGAGGGGATGGACTTCAATCATGCTGTGTTAGCTGCCAGCTTTACTTCTGAACAATCCTTCAGGTTGCCTCTGATGGATTAAATTAAAGTGGTACCTCTTGGTTGCTAATTATCTAGGTGAGAATAGAATAGAGTTGGCCTTCTCCGGGTCCCGTCGACTAAGCAATGCAGGTTGTTGGGGCCACGGGGGAGGGCCTTCTCTGTTGCCACCCCGGCAGTATGGAATCAACTCCCCCACATGTCCGTACTGCTCTCACCTTACTGGCCTTCCATAAGGGCACAAAGACCTGGCTTTATTTATTTATTTTATTTATTTATTGGATTTGTATGCCGCCCCTCTCCGAAGACTCGGGGCGGCTAATAGCAACAATAAGACAGCATATAATAATAATCCAATACTAAAAACAATTAACCCTGCTGTTCTGTTTAAGAAAAATAACAAATCTTATGTTCCCCGGGTCACCCTGACCCGGACCGAAAACTCTTCATTTGCAGTGCTTATGTTTGGTCTTTTTGAAAGCTTTTTTCACTTGGAAAGTAGTCTGAACATTTCTGCACACAATGATATGAAAATTGAAATGAAAAAAGTAAATCTTATTGGTTTATTTTGCGGATATAATGCACGCCCCCCCTGTTTTTGTGAAATTTTTTTCAATTTATGGATAGTTTTGCTTACAAAATGCATTCTATTTTACTAAAGTTGCTATGGGATTGGTAGCTTGAACATTTCTGAACATAATGATATGAAAATTGAACTGGAAAAATTGATGCATATTGGTTTATTTTGTTGATGAAATGCATGCCCCCCCCCGTTTTTTTTAAATAGTCTTCACTTTATGGATAGTTTTGCTAGCAAAATACATTCTATTTTACTAAAGTTGGTGTGGGATTGGTAGCTTGAACATTTCTGAACATAATGATATGAAAATTGAACTGGAAAAATTGATGCATATTGGTTTATTTTGCACATAAAGTATGCCTCAATTATTTCAATTTATATAAAAATTATGCTGTTAATTTCAAACTTACATACTTTTTTTTAGTAAAATGGATTTGTTTCATAAAATTAGTTCTCTGGCTACAATGTGGTTGATTTTCAAAAGGATATTCCAAATATTTCTAGACAAATATGTATAAACAGTGACAATAATGGCATACAGCAAGGCCGAGGGGGGGTGGCCCTTTTGTGGCAAAAATAAACCAATAAGAACCATTTTTTTCAGTTCATTTATATTTTTCTTATATTCAGAAATGTTCAATTTAGTATATCAAACCTCTTGGGGGAAAATTCCTTAGGGATTTGTAGCCTTAAAAAATAGAAATTGACACGAAATTAAAAAAGGATGGGGGGAGGGGCTTTTTGATCAAAATAAAAATATAAGTCTCAATTTTTCCAGTTCAATTTTCATATCATTATGTTCAGAAATGTTCAAACTAGTTTTCCAGTTGAAAAAGTTTTCAAAAAGATCAAATTCAAGTACCTAAAAAAAATATTTTTGGTCCGGTCACATACGAACAGAAACAGATTCAAAGTTATGATTTTTTTTTGCCCAGAAAACAATTAGCCACCACCCCAAAAATATTTTTTGATGATCAGCATTGTTAAATTGAGTAAATGAATGCCTAAGATTTTAAAGAATATTTCGGATTTGGAGCATAAAAAAATAAAAAGTGAAAATGGTTGCAAGCAGCCAAGGGGGGGGGGGAGGCCTTATTTCTGATGTTAAAAAACCAATAAGAATCATTTTTTTCAGTTCCTTTATATTTTTCTTATATTCAGAAATGTTCAAGCTACCAATCTCACACCAACTTTAGTAAAATAGAATGCATTTTGCAAGCAAAACTATCCATAAATTGAAAAAAATTTCACAAAAACGGGGGTGTGTGCATTATATCCGCAAAATAAACCAATAAGATTTACTTTTTTCATTTCAATTTTCATATCATTGTGTGCAGAAATGTTCAGACTACTTTCCAAGTGAAAAAAGCTTTCAAAAAGACCAAACATAAGCACTGCAAATGAAGAGTTTTCGGTCCGGGTCGTATGTGACCCGAACAGAAGATTTGTAACTTTTTTTGCCCAGCAAAAACTAAGCCCCCCACCCCCCCAAAAAAATTCTCATAGAGAGAACCCCTGAAATGATAAATAGTCATGAAATTTCAAGTTTCAGATATGCAGGGAAAATTTTTTACAGGGACTCAAACTTGGCTTCGGGTCACATACGACCCGAACAGAACAGCAGGGTTTTTAAAAACCCATTATAATAAAAACCAAACAGACATACAGACATACCATGCATAAAATTGTAACGGCCTAGGGGGAAAGAGTATCTCAGTTCCCCCATGCCTGGTGGCAGAGGTGGATTTTAAGTAGCTTATGAAAGGCAAGGAGGGTGGGGGAAATTCTAATCTCTGGGGGGAGTTGGTTCCAGAGGGCCGGGGCTGCCACAGAGAAGGCTCTTCCCCTGGGTCCCGCCAAATGGCATTGTTTAGTTGACGGGACCCGGAGAAGACCCACTATGTGGGACCTAACTGGTCGCTGGGATTCATGCAGCAGAAGGCGGTCCCGGAGGCCATGAACTAACAACTATCATGGCCAAATCGTATGAATAGTATGAATGCATGTTGTCTTGATTGTTTAATTATGGGTCTTTTAATCAGGGTTTTAGAGTTTTAGATAGTATATTCAATTTCTTTTTATTGCTGTTGTATTTATACTGTTATTGTAAGCCACCCTGAGTCCTTCAGGATTGGGCGACATAGAAGTCTAACTAAATAACTAAATAACTAAATAACTAAATAACTAAATAACTAAATAACTAAATAACTAAATAACTAAATAACTAAATAACTAAATAACTAAATAACTAAATAACTAAATAACTAAATAACTAAATAACTAAATAACTAAATAACTAAATAACTAAATAACTAAATAACTAAATAACTAAATAACTAAATAACTAAATAACTAAATAACTAAATAACTAAATAACTAAATAACTAAATACAGTGAACCCTCGAGTTTCGCGTCCTCAAGGATCGCGAAAGGGCTATTTCGCTAGTTTGCAACCCGGAAGTAAACTCCACCATCTGCGCATGCGTGCCCTTCCACGCATGCGTAGATGGTGGAGTTTCCCCGCCGGGCAGAGGCTTCCCTGGGTCTTCCCCCTCTTGCCCCGTAAGACCCCAGCGGCGGTGGGCTGGAGCGAGAGCTTGGGGCACCCTAGCTCCGCTTCCCAGCTGGGAAGCGGAGCCGGCAACAGCGTGGGCGGGCGGGGCGGCGCGCGCGCGAGCTTGGGGCAGCCTAGCTCCGCTCCCCAGCTGGGAAGCGGATCTAGGGAGTCCCCACCGCGCGCGCGCGTTGCTGGGGAAAGCGCGCGCGCTTGGGAACATCCCAGCTTCGCTCCCAGCTGGGGAGCGGATCTAGGGAGTCCCCACCGCGCGCGCGTTGCTGGGGGAAAGCGCGCGTGCTTGGGAACATCCCCAGCAACGCGCGCGCGCGGTGGGGACTCCCTAGATCCGCTCCCCAGCTGGGAAGCGGAGCCGGCAACAGCGTGGGCGGGCGGGCGGCGCGCGCGAGCTTGGGGCAGCCTAGCTCCGCTCCCCAGCTGGGGAGCGGATCTAGGGAGTCCCCACCGCGCGCGCGTTGCTGGGGAAAGCGCGCGCGCTTGGGAACATCCCCAGCAACGCGCGCGCGCGGTGGGGACTCCCTAGATCCGCTCCCCAGCTGGGAAGCGGAGCCGGCAACAGCGTGGGCGGGCGGGCGGCGCGCGCGAGCTTGGGGCAGCCTAGCTCCGCTCCCCAGCTGGGGAGCGGATCTAGGGAGTCCCCACCGCGCGCGCGTTGCTGGGGAAAGCGCGCGCGCTTGGGAACATCCCCAGCAACGCGCGCGCGGTGGGGACTCCCTAGATCCGCTTCCCAGCTGGGGAGCGAAGCTGGGATGTTCCCAAGCGAGCGGGCACCCAGGGAAGCCGTTGCGCGAGCAACGGGGTGGGCGGGCGAAGGGCGGGCGGCAGTAGAAGCAAAAACACCATCTGCGCAAGCGCAGATGGTGTTTTTACTTCCGCACCGCTACTTCGCTAAAAATCGATCATCGCGTGGGGTCCTGGAACGGAACCCTCGCGATGATCGACGGTTCACTGTAACTAAATAACTAAATAACTAAATAACTAAATAACTACTATCCCTTGTTTTTCACTCTCTGAAAAGAATCCATTTTTTTCCACATTTCGTGACAGAGCTTAATGGCAAGAAGCTAAAAGAGATGACAAATATTTTACTTAACTGCAATTTAAATCAGGCAGTTGTAGATGTTGAACAGCAACCACTGATCACTGTTTTCCCTTCCAGGTAATTGCCAAATAGTTTATAGATCAGAGTTCCCCAGCCTTTCCAGTTTTGTAAACTGGCGATGTGTGTGTGTGCGTGGAGAGAATGGTTTCCCGTTAGCCATTGGCAAGCACACATATGTGTCAGGAGGGGTTTCCTGATGGTTTTGACCTGATTGCCCAGACCAGTAGTGACCCGCTGGTGATGTCATGATGGTCTCATGGATCCAATTCGGTCAGTGCTGGTCCGTGGGTGCCGCCATCTTTTTTAAAAAAAAATTCAGATTTTTTTTTACTGTTCTGAAGTTCTTTCCTCTGTTGTTGCTCTCCCCACCCCCCATCGCCAATTTGCAAAACTGGAAAGAGCCCTCCCACCTACCCCCAGGTTTATACTTACTGTCAGTACTACGTACTGCACTGGTTGGGTTTGTCAATATATGAACTAACCAGCAATTATGTTTGGAGGAAATAGTATAATGTTACTTTAAGGGCTAGGCTGCAATTAGCCATAAAAGGGAGACAGATGTGTTGCTCTCTATTGCATTGCATTGCATTGCATTGCATTGCATTGCATTGCATTGCATTGCATTGCATTGCATTGCATTGCATTGCATTGCATTGCATTGCATTGCATTGCATTGTTGGTTGTTGGTGGCTATTGTGGTTAATCTTGATAAAGCTCACCATATAGCTGTGAGCTAAGTTTTGCTGTGTGTTAAAGTATTCTGGGTTCTAGTATATATATCTGTAGTTTATACTAGAGAGATTTATATTTGCTGTGTATATATTTTGCTGTGTGCGATAACCTGGTTTGTAAACCATTATTAGGATTATATGTGTATGATATTGGACTGTGTAACTACTGTTGTTTATTTGCCTATTTGTATATAATAATATTGTTCTATTTTGTACTAAGTCTGATTGACTAATCCACATTGCTACATTAACTCTACTTAAAGTTTGTTGAAGGTTTATTATATTACCTAGACATTCTAACAACAGTGATTTAGGCAATGAAGCATAAAACTAATATTTTTCTTTTCTATTTGTCAATCCTATCAGCTAGGAATGAAATCAGTTTTATGAAAGCTATATCATCAATATTTCTACCCGGTAGATCTATCAATACAATTATATGCATGAAAAATTAAATTCTAAGAATAGGTTGTGTTAAACTGATAGATGGCTCTGCTGCATTGACACCTTATTTAAAATTACAACCAGGGAAAGATTTTTTTTCCTCCTTGATTTAACTGGTAAAATAGTTTTAATGTCTTTATTTTAAGGACAAGACAGTAGATGCTGTTGCTATTCAATATATTTGTAGACATAACATGCAAAAATATTGACAGTGCTTTGGGATCTTATTTTCCTTTTACTACCATACTCTCCATCCTGAAATATGTTATAGAAAATTATTTCCATGTCCCAAACATGCTGCCATTATAGGAGGCAGCTGGACTTCGTTTTTCCTTGGAGATGTTTCACTTTTCATCCAAGAAGTTTCTTCAGTTCTGGATGAGAAGCAAAATGTCTTCAGGGGAAAAAAAAAGTCCAGTTGCCTCTTGAAAAAGCATCTTTGGGACAACCATGACCAGGATGACTGAGAATCTCCATAGACATGCTGCACGCTGCATATGTTTGTGAGTGACATAGGGGAAGGTTTGGTAGGGAAGGTTTGCCTATTTGCAGATGACTCTAAAGTGTGCAATAGGGTTGATATTCCTGGAGGCATCTGTAATATGATAAATGATTTAGCTTTACTAGATAAATGGTCAAAGCAATGGAAACTGCAGTTTAATGTTTCCAAATGTAAAATAATGCACTTGGGGAAAAGGAATCCTCAATCTGAGTATTGTATTGGCAGTTCTGTGTTAGCAAAAACGTCACAAGAAAAGGATTTAGGGGTAGTGATTTCTGACAGTCTCAAAATGGGTGAGCAGTGTGGTCGGGCAGTAGGAAAAGCAAGTAGGATGCTTTGCTGCATAGCTAGAGGTATAACAAGCAGAAAGTGGGAGATTGTGATCCCGCTATATAGAGCGCTGGTGAGACCACATTTGGAATACTGTGTTCAGTTCTGGAGACCTCACCTACAAAAAGATATTGACAAAATTGAACGGGTCCAAAGACAGGCTACAAGAATGGTGGAAGGTCTTAAGCATAAAACGTATCAGGAAAGACTTAATGAACTCAATCTGTATAGTCTGGAGGACAGAAGGAAAAGGAGGGACATGATCGAAACATTTAAATATGTTAAAGGGTTAAATAAGGTTCAGGAGGGAAGTGTTTTTAATAGGAAAGTGAACACAAGAACTAGGGGACACAATCTGAAGTTAGTTGGGGGAAAGATCAAAAGCAACGTGAGAAAATATTATTTCACTGAAAGAGTAGTAGATCCTTGGAACAAACTTCCAGCAGATGTGGTTGGTAAATCCACAGTAACTGAATTTAAACATGCCTGGGATAAACATATATCCATCCTAAGATAAAAATACAGGAAATAGTATATGGGCAGACTAGATGGATCATGAGGTCTTTTTCTGCCGTCAGTCTTCTATGTTTCTATGTCTATTACAATAACTCAGTTTTATGATTAGTTTCAGATACTGTGCCTCTTACAATTCCATCTCAATAAAGACTGTAGAAATGCTGAAACTTCCTTACAACTCCAACCAGCAAATGTCCTATTTTGAACCTTAGCAGATTTTCAAGGGGATGAAAACTCAAATGCCTCAAAGTCAAAAGTGGCATTCAGCCCATTTGGGCAAACTGGCAGTGGCAACCTGTGGGTTGGGCATGATTTGTTTGGCTGGCATGATTTGTTTGGTCCACCTGCCCTAGGGCTATGCTGTCCTATTTAAGCACATTTTGAAGCCTTGCACATATGTGCCAGCCGTTTGAGTACTCACTAGAGAAAGTAAGTGAATACAACCTCTGCTCAAAATATATTGTTGCTCTTGGCTCCATAATTGAGTTTTTTTCTGCTTTCCTGTCCTACTTTCATCAGGAGGGCTTTTATGAGACATGAGGTATATGACAATAATTGGCTATATAAACGTGGACGATAGGGCAAAGGTTTGACTACTTACCTGATACTTATCTAGTATCAGTCAAGAGGCAGGACAGCTCAGTTTACAGTAAAATAAACAGCATCGCAAAGGCAGATCTTTGACAAGAGAATGGGAAAGATCCTAAGTCACTTTATCTCTCTGTGGGATTACTGTGTATAATAGCTGGTTTGAATTTCATTGTGGTCCTGACTATTCGGAGTTGAAAATCATGATTTGTCCATGAGTTCCAACTCCAACTAAGCTGGAATAAATCAGAGACCAAATGTTAGGCCAAACAAATTGTGCCGTGTTTAACTACACCAGTATTTCTCAATTATTTTATGTTATCACCCCCCCCCCCCTTCTGTCGGGCTCTCTGGTAGAATCCTCCAGAAAATTCACAGGTACAAATTTCAGGCACACACACGTTTGAGAATTCAAAACAATGTTCTTTATAATGAAAATTCACTTAAACTAAGCCCTCTTTTGGTATAGCAAAGAGCACTCGTCTCCAAACAAACTGGTAATTTGTACAAGTCCCTTATCAGTTCTGAGATACTTAGCTTGCAGCTGTGAGGCAATTCACAGTCCTTCTTCTTTCACAAAGTGAAACACCTTTTGCTCTGCTGTAGTTTCAAAGCGGGGAAAAAGCAACACACCAAGGTCAAAGTCAGCAAGGCAGGCACAAAACACAACGATCAGATAATCCTCCACAATGGCCAAACCCACAGACTGCTCTTTATAGCTGCCTCACTAATTACCACAGCCCCACCCAACCACAGGTGGCCTCATTTTCTTTGATAATAATCTCTCAGTTGTTGCTGCCTATGCATCGCTCTCCTCATATGTGGCTGTATCATTAACTCTTGTTCCGAATCCAAGGAGGAGCTAGATAATTGATCTCCTTCTGAGCTGTCTGCCACACTCTCCTCCTTCCTGTCACTCCTGTCTTCTTGATCAGAGGAGCCTTCATCAGCAGATTCCACTGGGAGCAAAACAGGCCTGCAGCATGTGGATGTCTCCCCCACATCCACAGTCCTTGGGGCCAGAGCTGGGCCAGAGCAAACCACAACACCCCCCAGGAAATCATAAGTATTTTGTGCACCCCCTCCCAACCTTCCAATCTGGGCTCCAATGGAACATTAGTGTTAATATTTATTATTTTACTTATTATAAGCTGTAGGCAAACTATTGGCTGGGGAAGGCTGTTCTACCCACTTTCCTGGGAGTAAGTTACACTGAAAACCTGGAGCTTGTTTTTGGTTAGGCAGGCATAGGCTACCATGGTTAGGGCCCTCTTTTGACATGGTGCCAGGCAGCTTAATCAAGCTCTTGTTTTGGGGTCATTGGCCTGGCCTATAAGCGCTGCTTCTGCCGGGCACTCACAGGGAATGGTGTAGAAGGAGGCTTTAGGGTACCATTCGAAGCTTTTGCCTAGCTACAGAGGATGCTCCTCCTTATCCAACAGCAGGTTCACTGTGCTGTTCATGGCTCCTGCAGAGAACAACACCATATAGCCACCCTACTCTGTCTGGCCACTTTCTCTTCCGGGCTCAGAGCAGCATGCAACTAGGAAAACACTCCCCGCCTGGTGAAATTGATCAAGAGGGACCACACATGTTCCCTGGGGTTACATGCACCCCCCCTGGCATCACTCCACACCCCCTCAAGGGTGCATGCCCCACCATTTAAGAAACACTGAGCTACAGTATTTCAAAGCAAACCATGTAGACAGATTGAATAGGAACATGCCAGCATATTATAAAATAAAGCTTTAAATTTGAACTTTATGTATGTGTGTGCTTGTGCATGCACACACACATACACACACAGACATAGAAAAAAGAGAAAAAGGAGGAGAGGGAGGGAGATAAAGAGAGAAAGGAGATAAAGACAGGAAAGATTCACACACTTATCAGCCATCATTGGATGTTACAGTCTATTGATATTAGTGTATCTTCATTTGTTATTCTTGCTCATTACTTACTATAACATCTGTTAAATACGTTTGCCTTAGCAGCTGTTTTCCCTTGGGACAAGCAAAGGAACATTTATGAATGGCAAATATGGCTATTTGTGATCATTCTCAAACTGATAACTATCATTAGAATCTGGAAGGTGCTTCAGGATCATGCATCTATACCTCATAACATCCTGCATTTTAAATATTTGCTTATTCCCACATTGAGATCACTTGCAACATAAGCATGCAAATAATAAAGACATTTTATTTAAAAATCAAGACAAAAAGCAATCATTACAATAATTAATAATAAAAAGCTTGCAGAGACTGTTTTTTAACCATCACCTTGTTCTGTCGGGCTCTCTGGTAGAATCTTCCCAAAAATGCAGATACAATTTCAGACACACACACATTTGAAAATTCAAAACAATGTTCTTTATACCGAAGAATGCAAATAAACGAAGCACTCTTTTTGTATAGCAAAGAGCACTTGTCTCCAAACAAATTGGTAATTTGTACAAGTCCCTTATCAGTTCTGTGATACTTAGCTTGCAGCTGTGAGGCAATTCACAGTCCTTCTTTCACAAAGTGAAACACACTTTGCTCTGGTTTAGTTTCAAAGCGGGGAAAAATCAGCACACAAAGGTCAAAGACATCAAAGCAGGCACGAAACACAACGATCAGATAATCCTCCACAATGGCCAAACCCACAGGCTGCTATTTATAGCAGCCTCACTAATTACCACAGCCCCACCCAACCACAGGTGGCCTCATTTTCTTTGATAATAATCTCTCAGTTATTGCTGCCTATGCATCACTCTCCGCATGCGTAGCTGTATCATTAACTCTAGTTCTGAATCCAAGGAGGAGCTAGATAATTGATCTCCTTCTGAGCTGTCTGCCACACTCTCCTCCTCCCTGTCACTCATGTCTTCTTGGTCAGAGGAGCCTTCATCATCAGATTCCACCGGGAGCAAAACAGGCCTGCAGCATGTGGATGTCTCCCCCACATCCACAGTCCTTGGGGCAAGAGCTGGGCCAGAGCTAACCACAACACACCTTAAATACTGTGAAACTGGGATTCATACGGGAGAATGCCTTCTGTCATATATTCAATAATAGGGCCACCTTCTCAAAGAAGCCTCCACCTGTGATCTGAGGTTCGCAGAAGAAACAAACAATCAGACTCTGAGCCATGTAGGGTTTTGAAATCACACCCCAATGTTCTAAATTGTCCCTACCTAGTAGGCAATTGGTAAGTAATGCAGATTTTTAGTGCAAGTA
The DNA here is from genome assembly GCF_031021105.1 of Erythrolamprus reginae. Taxonomy (NCBI): domain Eukaryota; kingdom Metazoa; phylum Chordata; class Lepidosauria; order Squamata; family Dipsadidae; genus Erythrolamprus; species Erythrolamprus reginae. Next base: position 246,262,879 of record NC_091951.1, read on the forward strand.
GTGCATGGTTCCTGAACCTTGCATCAATCAGTCTGAGTGCCCCATTTCCCACCAACTGCAATTTCTGGACACTTGTCATGGACAGTCCCAATCAAGTTGATTGCTGTATGAAAATGGGTTGTAACCAAAGTTGGATGACGCACCTGATGTACAAATAATGGAAGAACGCAATTATTGCAGTTGAAGAACACCATTCCAATCTGTACCAATCTATAGCAATTTCAATGTTAATCATGGTTCGCTTCAAGTATTAAGTAAAATGAGCAAAGTTTGTCATTTACTCTGAGAAATGATTTTGCACTGCAGGGAACTTCAAAGTAAAGAGTGAAGCATTTCTTGGTGAGAAGGTAGAAAGGAGGAACTACGCTAACCATGATTGTCAGCATTTGCACTGGTAATAAGTTTTGCTTTTGCAGTACTTTTTTTAGGAGCTGGTAGAAATTCAGAAATGGCGGATAACGCCTCCTGATTTTACAAAGCCTTGAACTTTTTTTTCCCTTTCCTTTTTCACCTTGCCTGGCATTGATATGCTTTGGATGGCATTAGTTAATTGAGATTCATTGAGGAGTTATCTCTGACTCAGTACTGGAAAAATGCTGATGTTCTGCCACATTTTATGTGTAATTTCATGCCATTTCTGTAAATTGCATTGAAATAAATGATGGTCTTTTAAAGCCATTTTACATCTAACTCATTGACATTTAGACTTCCACATTTCCCTCTTAATTGAAGAACTGGATCGGAATGATCAGTCTGCAAAAGATGAGTGTGATGCACTTACGTATAAAGCACAAGTCAGTACATTAAAAATCACCATTACAACTGTTTTTAGGTGTGGAAAGGGACATCATTTTACACTGATCTGCAAGAAGTCAACAAATGGATATCATTTTACACCGTGACCCCTACAATGTATTAAAATATTTTAAAGGGAAAAGGGGAACACTACTTTAGGTCTTATTATGGATTTCTGTGAAAGGAGCATTTTTAATAGGGAGAGATAATTGTTCCTAAGTTGTGCAAGCCTTTCAAACATTTTGACTTCTTGGGTTGTTACCTGTAAACACTCTGAGCTGGTCCTCATTCACTTTGAAGGATCTTCCTTGACAGCATGGGCACCTCACTGAAGGAGTATTCACACAGTTACTGGGAACTTGGTGGCATGAAGCAAGAGTTGGTGTTTTGTCACATGGATGGTAAAATTGACTAGGAATTGATTACAAGGATTGAAATTGTGAAAATCAAGCAGGATGGAGTTTTGTTGACATTTTGTTTACAAAAATTATTTTAAATGTTTTAAGATACATTAAATTAAATATTGAATTTATAGGTGAACTATAGGTGCGTACAACTTCGGGGATTGGAGAGGAGATGCCCATGGGACTCACCTTATCCAATTTTCCTCGGGGTTTGGATGGTGAGCTCCTCCCACACGCTTATAGTGTGGCTCGGATCCAGATGAAGGTGGCTACTTTCACCTGGATCAGCAAGGAGTTATGCCCAATGGTGTCTATGAATGTTTTGACAGGTAAATTCCGCCCCATTAGTTGTTGACCTCTGCAGGTCCTTTGTTTACACTGTTATAACATTTGAATTCATTTCAAATGTTATTCATAATTCATTTCATTTCATTTATTGGATTTATATGCCGCCCCGAGTTTTCGGAGAGGGGCGGCATATAAATCCAATAAATGAAATGAAATGAATTACGTTATTTAAATTGACGTTATTTAAATTGACGTTATTTAAAATTATGCTAATTAATAAAGTGATCCATTATTAAAATCCAGCTACTGTCTCAGTGTCGTTACTCCGCTTCTGGGGCAATTTCACCGGATTAGCATGAGAACTATGCCAAATGTTGTTTTACGTTTCTAGAATACTGCTTGATAAAAATCTTAAGATCTTGTTTATCTTACAATTCTCTTCTTTATATATATATATATATATATATATATATATATATATATATATATATATATATATATATAAGTTATCTTCCAGCTCAGTTCCCTTTCTGATTACTGTAATCCCAGGGAGAATTTTCTTGTCTGAAAAGTCAATAAGTCATATAAAAATATCATTTTGTAACATGAATATTGACAAGCTCAGAGGGATCAGATCGCATAAATATTTTTTAAAAAAGATTTTCATGTTATTATTTTGCTATTTGCAAAAAAGTTATATCCTCCATGGCAAAGTTGTTGTTTTGGTTTTTGTTGTTTTTTTAAAAGAGGAGTCCTCACTTAATGATCACTCGATCAGTGATGGTTTGAAAGTACAACAGCATTGAAGGAAGGGATTTAAGACCAGGTGGGATAAAAATATTTTTAATACTGGTTCTGTGGGCATGGCTTGGTGGGAGTGGCAGGGGAAGGATACTATAAAATCTCCATTCCCTCCCTACTCCAGAGGAAAGTAACTGCAAAATCCCCATTTCCTCCTCCTTGGACTCGGGAGGCAGAGAATAAATGAGGGCAGGGTCAGTCAGAAGTGGTATTTACCAGTTCTTTGAACTACTCAAAATTTTCGCTACTGATTCTCCAGAACTGGTCAGAACCTATTGAATACCACCTTTGCTTATGACCAATTCCTGTACTTATGAACATTGCAGCAGCCAGAAATAGGATGAGGTGCTAGGATGAGCGGCACAATAATGGCAAATTGTGCAGCTTCCAAACCAGTAAGGAAGATAAGTAGATATTACTGGTGATGGGATGATGAGGTGATATTAGTCTCAGACAAAAGCCTGATGCATGAGAATCTGAATAAAATCCAAATTAATAGAACTCATTTCTGACATCAAGAAAAATGGAAAATAGGTGCAGCAATAAAACCTACACTGAGTTGTTGAAAAGCAACAGTCAAGGGTTAGGAAATCCTGCCACAAAAGCCTTGGACAATCAAAAGGTGTGATGGATGAATTGTGCAGAAATAGGAAGTGTTTTTTAAAAGGCTCCATGCCATGTATAAACAAATTTAGTGTAGTTTTGTTTTTTGCTCTGTATATGAAAGCTATGCATTGAGATGTTACAGTGGGAGTTAAGCTTATAATGCATTCTCGTCACCTTAACTTATATATGTCAAAATAGCAGATTATAAAGAGTAAGATACTAACTGGTAGTGCAGGCACACATGAAAAATGACTCCATTTAATCTGCACTAATAGAAATTTGGCTGATTTTTCCAGCTACTGTGCCTGGATGATAACTGTAAGAAGACTGTTGAAAATATTTCACAAACATTGGGAGGACTGTAGACTAAATCTTTCTCTCGGAGCGTTTTTCATTTATCCAATGCAGCTGGTAAAGGCTGAGACCCAAAACAGTATTTATCTGTCAAGTTTATTTGCATAAACATACTTCTCGTTACAAAAAAGCCATAGAGGATAGAATTATATATAAATATTCAATTATTATTGGACCATTTCCCAAATAGACAAGGTGCCAAGTTCAAGTAAGCTAAATTTGTAAAAGATTTCCATATGCACATTTGTTAGCTAGTGAAAATCTAATTTAATATACATGATTTAGAAGTGTACCTTAAAAGACATGCACATATTGAACAACTTGAACATTTCTTATTATGGCATGCTACCGATATACTTTCCCTACACAATTGGTTCCAACTGGTATTATGGTTAAGTGTGAGATTAGTTAAAGTTTATTTAGCTATATAGTCTGGAAATTGTACCTCTCTCTATTTAAGAATGTAAATTACTCAAGTACAAATGTCTATGGAAATTCTCAGTCATCCAGGTCATGGTTGTCCCAAAGATGTTTTTTAAAGAGGCAACTGGACGTCCCGGTTTTTCTTTGAAAATGGTTCACTTCTCATCCAAGGAACTTCTTCCGCTTGGACTTGATGGCGGGGAATGGAAGGATTTATACTCAATGCAGACAGCTGGTCATTAGAGAGGAGGTTAGAACAAGTTCAGCTGCAGCCTTTTCTGCCTGGGAGTCAGTGAATAGAACTGCAGATAGGATGCTAGAAAACTATAACAGAAAGGATGTTAAGAAACCCCAGTGCTTTAACTTCCTGGCAGAGGATGAGGCTGTAGGAAAAGCAGCACACTGTGTTGTATGATTAATTTGGGCTGCTGTAAAGAAAAGGACAGAAGGGGGAAAATAAATTATTGACACGGAGAGACAGGGAAGCCCACAATCAGTGATGCATTATAAAATATTTTGCCACTGGTTCATGTGTGCACTGAAGCACATGCAATGCTTCTGTGGGTGGTGGGTAGAGCCTCTCGCTACCAGTGCTACCAGTTCTAACAACCGGTCCAAACCGGGAGGAACCCATTGCTGCCCACAGTAGAATTGCACAGGTAGACTCATTTGAATAGCCATGCCTTTCGTATTGTCTGTTTCATCAGAAAAAGAACAGATGAGGCATTTAGAGTTATCTCCCTCTCTCTCTCTTTTTTTTTTAGCAAATCATGATAAAGTGTAGGGGCAATGACCTTGATGGAGATAGACGAGATCTGTTACCAAAGTGACAAAAGGAAAAACAGTAAGTCCAAAACAAGCAACAAGTATACCAAAATAACTTGGACAGACACTCCCTAACTTCCATAGGAATAAAAAATGTATGGGGGGCGGAGGAAGAACAGCACAATCAAACTTGTTATTATAGTCATTCTCAATAAAAGTAACCCTAGTCTTCCTCTGCAATTGATTCTTGGTTGGTCCAGTAAATTGAATTGATAATCAAAATTCATAGAGATTGGGAGGCTAATATAGAGAAAGGGAGGGGGGGAAGTATGGAAGGAAGGAAGGAAGGAAGGAAGGAAGGAAGGAAGGAAGGAAGGAAGGAAGGAAGGGACTGACTGTTAATCCATGACAATCTCTAATGGTTCCACTGTTTGGTGAGATAGTTGTGGATGAAAAGTGAAGGTTACCCACTCACCCTTTGCTGGATTTTATTAATGACTTATTGCAGACAGAAAAAACAATGGAAACAATTATTCAACAAGAAGAAAAAGAAAGCAATCTAGACTTTTTGGAAATAGTTTCAGTTCAGGCTTAGAACACCACTTTATTATTTTATCATATATAACTCCAGTATTTGGTACCCATTCATTATTTATTATGCAGACGTAATGCCTTGGTCCAACTAATTTGAATTGGAAGCTGATACGCTTTCTAGCCCCCAGTTAACATGCACAGAAATCAAACTCTTGATCAACCAACTCCAGCCAAGAATTATCTTTTCACTGCTGAAATTAACTAAGGCCCGAATCTACTGGATTGGTAGATTCTAGTCTTAGTTTGTCTCTTATCTGCCACTGACAGCTTTGCAATAATTCCAAGGGATTTGGACACAGCAATAATTGTTCCCATTTACCAAAGAGGAAAAGGAATCTACTAATTATATCTACTAATTATTGCCCCAGCCGTAGTATAAACAAATTCTATCCTAAATGTTTAAATCCCAAATTATTATATCTGGATGAAATCTGAATGACTGTTGGCAGAGGAGCAAGCCAATTTTAGAGCCAGTCATTATCCCTTGATTACAAATATGTATTACAGCTATTTAGAAGGTACAGGTAAATCCAGCTCAATGCTGCATGCAACTTGTATCAACTTTAAATCTGCATCTGAGTCAACATTTAGAATTAAACTGCGGTACAAGCACAATAGGTAGGCTGTTATTTTCACAGATATATAAGTTGCATGAAAACTCATATGTAAAAATTTGATCTACTTTACAAGACCATCTCACAAAATCAATTCCCTTAGAGAGAGGAGTCAGAGAGGACTGAATCCTGGGCCCGTTATCATTCAATCTTTATATAAATAAATTCCCTGTTGGTCTACCAGCGCACTTCTGATTCTACTCCCCTCACCCCAAGAAAGTTAGTATTCAGGCAAAAATTTTAGAGGACAAGAGGTGCCGTATTTATTGCACTTGCCCTAAAGCTATTTATAGTCAAAGCATGTACCCAGCTTTGGTATAGAACACAAACGTGGCTCATATGACAATGATTCAAAAGGACAAATTGTCCAGTCCAAATTCTTTAGAAATAACCCACAAATACCACTCTGACTCTGATGCTGCTCCTGCTGCAAGATGGGATCAATTAAAATTGAGTATAAAATCTGATGAACGTTCTTCATGTATTGGCTAAAGTTATTCCCTGCTGTTAATAATTGTGCAAAATGAACACAGTGAATGCAACACAGTGAATGCAGCACAGTGCAACACAACACGACATGCAACACAACGCAACACAACACAACACAGTGAATGCAATATATGAAAAGCCAGGGTAATATCTGTGGTTTCCAAATGCTACCTCGTCGGCAATGTTTTGACTTGGTGCTCTTACATTGTGCAGAAGCAAAAGCAATAGCATTTAGACTTATATGCTGTTTCATAGCACTTTTACAGCCCTCTCTAACTGGTTTTACAGAATCAGCATATTGCCCCCGACAATATAGGTCCTCATTTTACCCACCTCAGAAGGATGGAAGGCTGAGTCAACCTTCAGCTGGTGGTGAAATTTAAACTGCTGAACTACAGCTAGCAGTTAGCTGAAGTAGCCTGCAGTGTTGCAGTCTAACCACTGCACCACCCTGGCTCTTAGTACTCAGCAATAGCAATAGCATTTAGATGTATACAGTGAACCCTCGATCATCGCGAGGGTTCCGTTCCAGGACCCCAAGCGATGATCGATTTTTCGCGAAGTAGCGGTGCGGAAGTAAAAACACCATCTGCGCGTGCGCAGATGGTGTTTTTACTTCCACTGCCGCCCGCCCTTCGCCCGCCCACCCCGTTGCTCGCGCCTGGGGTGCGCGCGTGCTTGGGGACACCCTAGCTCCGCTTCCCAGCTGGGAAGCAGAGCTAGGCTGCCCCAAGCTCCCGCGTGCCGCGCGCCCGCCCACGCTGTTGCCGGCTCCGCTTCCCAGCTGGGAAGCGGAGCTAGGCTGCCCCAAGCTCGCGCGCGCCGCCCCGCCCGCCCGCCCACGCTGTTGCCGGCTCCGCTTCCCAGCTGGGAAGCGGAGCTAGGGTGCCCCAAGCTCGCGCGTGCCGCCCGCCAGCCCACCGCCGCTGGGGTCTTACCGGGGCAAGAGGGGGAAGACCCAGGGAAGCCTCTGCCTGGCGGGGAAACTCCACCATCTACGCATGCGTGGAAGGGCACGCATGCGCAGATGGTGGAGTTTACTTCCGGGTTGAAAACTAGCGAAATAGCCCTTTCGCGATGCTCGAGGACGCGAAACTCGAGGGTTCACTGTATACCACTTCACAGTGCTTTACAGCCCCCTCTAAGTGATTTACAGAATTATCCTATTGCCCCCAACAATCTGGGTCCTCATTTTACCCACCTCAGAAGGATGGAAGGCTGAGTCAACCTCATGATGCATTTCTTGGCAAATCTGATATAGGAGTACAGCTGAACATTCCTGCAGCATTGTTCACATGTATCTTTGGTGATAGGCTCTTTTGAAGGAATGTAGAGATGATACGGTGGAAAGGGAAGGAAGGAATAAGTCAATAAGGGAGCATTATCAAACATGTTTATGCAGTCCCGAGAAAGCAGGAAGTGTGAGAAAGAAACTCAAAACTTTGATTTTGTTGGTATCAAATAGGACAGAGAGAAACTTGGATAGAGTTTCAAAGTTGGTGTCTTTGAGGTAGACCAAGTCAAGAAACGTGCATAATGGGGATTGTCTTTTTTATATATACTGCTAAAAAAAATAAAGGGAACACTCAAATAACACATCCTAGATCTAAATGAATGAAATATTCTCATTGAATACTTTGTTCTTTACAAAGTTGAATGTGCACAACGGCATGTGAAATTGATTGTCAATCAGTGTTGCTTCTTAAGTGGACAGTTTGATTTCACAGAAGCTTGATTTACTTGGAGTTATATTGTATTGTTTAAGTGTTCCCTTTATTTTTTTGAGCAGTGTATAATATTTACCAGAACAATTGGCATCATGAGTCCATTTTCACCCACAAATCAAATCCGTAAGACATTCTCTTTATATGACAATGTTGTACTTGCCAGAAAGTGGAATTGTGGCCATTTGGCCACCAGCATCAAGCCACATCAATGGAAACCAATGGTGGTACTCGACAACCTTTATTTATTATTATTTATTATTTATTATTTAGATTTGTATGCCGCCCCTCTCCGCGAACTCGGGGCGGCTCACAACAAGGCATAAACAAATCGTACAAATCCAAACAGATTCAAATAAATGTAAATATTTAAAAAGTTTAAAAAGAACCCCAATATACTAACAAGCACACACACAAACATACCATACATAAATTGTACATGGCCGGGGGAGATGTTTCAGTTCCCCCATGCCTGACGGCAAAGGTGGGTTTTTAGAACTTTACGGAAGGCAGGGAGGGTAGGGGCAGTTCTAATCTCCGGGGGGAGTTGGTTCCAGAGAGTCGGGGCCGCCACAGAGAAGGCTCTTCCCCTGGGGCCCGCCAACCGACATTGTTTAGTTGACGGGACCCGGAGAAGGCCCACTCTGTGGGACCTAATGGGTCGCTGGGATTTGTGCGGCAGGAGGCGGTCTCGGAAGTATTCTGGTCCAATGCCATGAAGGGCTTTAAAGGTCATAACCAACATTTTGAATTGTGACCGGAAATTGATCGGCAACCAATGCAGACTGCGGAGTGATGGCGAAACATGGGCATACCTAGGTAAGCCCATTACTGCTCTCGCAGCTGCATTCTGCACGATCTGAAGTTTCCGAACACTTTTCAAAGGTAGCCCCATGTAGAGAGCGTTACAGTAGTCGAACCTCGAGGTGATGAGGGCATGAGTGACTGTGAGCAATGAGTCCCGGTCCAGATAGGGCCGCAACTGGTGCACCAGGCGAACCTGGGCAAACGCCCCCCTCGCCACAGCTGATTATTATACTCTTTGAGACATGAAAAAAGCTATCTTTGTTCATTTGTTTTTTCCCCTAAATAACAAGACAAGAAGGCTCTCCCTAAACTCTACTGTGAGATTAAGGTCAAAAGAATGCTAATCATCACCATTCCAGCTTTCCAGGATTTCAGCATCATCTTAATACAGTGGAATTCTGTCTGAGAAATCATTCTTCCTCACTGGTGAATGATAGGTAGTACAGTACTAAAGCAAAAATAAATAGCGCCAGCGGACTCACTCCGCTGGCGGCATTTGCAGGAGGGTCGGGGAGACATCGGACTCCTGGCGGCCGCCATCTTGGATCTCGGCTGAAGTCTCGCGAGGTGAGACTTCGGCCGAGAGTCAGGCCAATCATGGCCTGACTGCTGACGTGTCTGGGCGGGGCTTGCCAGCCCTATTTAAGGGCGCGCAGGCCCGGGGCTAAGCCTGTCGCCCGGACTTCGTCAGGAGAGCAGACACTCGGCTGTCTGCTCCTGGAGCCTTGTACGGCGGCCGCGTGTGACGGCAGTCAATTCAGAAGCCTCGTCGGAGGCTTGGGGGGCAGCGGCTCGTTGTGAGCTCCTGGTGAAAGCCCTCTTCAGCTCCGAGGCCTGCGGTCTGCCCCTGTTCGCGAGGCTATCAGGCAGCAACCGTACTTCGGCTGGGTCCGGCGTGAGGCCCCCCCCTATTAACTTATCCCCTCGGGTCGGGGGGATCGCTAGGTGCCGCGGAGGGCGCTTTGCATGTGTGTGTGGGGGTAATCGGTCGCGCGCTTCCACCCTTGGCAAAGCCAGTAACGTCTGCTTGAGGCCGCCATTTTGGGCGGCCTCGTGGCGCGGCGTCCTTGTCGGCTCTTCTGCCTCATCGGAGGCCGGAGGTTGGCTGCCAGTGGCAGTTATCCGTTGGCTCGGGGGTCAGTTTGGGCTCCCTTTCGATAGGTGGCAGCCCTACTACTACTCCCCTGCCTTCCCAGGCAGCGGTTTTCTTTTGGGGCCAGGGCCTTTTCGGCCTTGGCTCCTGGTTCAAAAATAGAAAAAGACACACACCTGAAATAAAATTAAATCATACATAAATAAATAAATAAATAAATAAATAGTTAAAAAAAAAAAACCCCCAAAGCGGGATTGGATACTGTAGCCTGGGGTTGGTTCTCTGCATTGCAAGGCAAAGGTTGCAGGTTCAAGTCCCGCTGCGGGTATGGCCCCTAGTGGTTATCCAGCCCAGGCAGGTGGCGGCCTTGCCAGGCCCCGTGGGACTGGGTATACCCTGGGTGCCTTGTACACCTTTCGGGGCAGTTGAGGTCGCAACACATTCGACCTCTGTTGCACTCCTTCCTTGGCCCGGGCAGGCCTTTGTCCCGCCGGGTTTCGGGGGTGAGTGCAATGGTTTGGGGTCTCCGGCGGGCACCTGTAATCAGGTGTGGTCCCCACCGGCTACGGCTGCCCTCCCTCGGGCTCCTGCGACAGCTTTTCCGTTGAGGCCCGGGATATCTAGGGCGGGATGTTGGACCCTGCCAGCTTCGGCTACTATGGCTCTGGCCCCAGTGATGGCTTACCCGTCGGGCCTGGGGTGTTTAGTGTAGGAGCCTTTACGGTTTGGGCTGTCCCCAGTTTGGGGCTCCCATGCCGCTTTCGTTTGTCCTAGGCCTAGGACGGGGAAGGACCAGAAGGGTGGGGGTCAGGCGCAGCAGCCCCTGCCTGCTGGGGGTAATGGGCCCCAGTTCAATTAATCTTGTTGTTCTTAAGGGTTGGTTAAAAAACTACCACCCTCGCGAGAGAGCGGACGCTCTTCTGCTAGGTTTCCTGAGGGGTTTTAGGATCCCTTACAGGGGGGTTAGGAAGGCCTTCGTGTTTGACAACCTTGGTCCGGTTGTGGGACATGAAGACATTGTTAGGGAGAAAATAAAGGAGGCCCGAACAAGCGAGTGGTGAATGTTGGTGGATTCACCACTTGTCTTTTCCAAAAGGGGAGTCAGTGAATGATTTCATTCCTGACGAACTTTGTTCAGTCCGGTACGCGTCCTTTGATGTGGCCGTGGCCATAGTTAGGAAGTGTGGGGTCAGAGCCCTTATGGGTAAATGCAACATTAAGTCTACATTCCGGCTCCTCCCCATTCACCCAGACAACTTCGGGCTCTTGGGCTTCCTCTTTGAGGGTGGTTTCTATGTAGACAGGGCTTTACCTATGGGTTGCTCTGTCTCATGCTCTCTTTTGAGAGATTTAGCACCTTCTTGGAGTGGGCGCTCAGGAGGTGCAGTGGTCTGGGTTCGGTCGTTCACTAACGTGAGGATGTCTTGATGGCAGGGCCTGCGTGTTCAGAGCGATGTTTTGCTCTGATGCAGGACTTTAAAGCCCTTTGTGCTCAGTTGGGGGTGCCTCTAGCCCCTGAGAAGACCGAGGGCCCAGCCACCAAGATTACCTTCCTTGGTGTTGAATTGGACTCAGAGGAGCAATCTTCTAGATTGCCCCTAGATAAGTTAGTCTAGACCCGGGCTACGCTTGATCTTGTGTTGGGCTGCAGGAAGGTCACTCTTAGGCAGCTGCAGGAATTAGCGGGGATTTTGAATTTTGCCTGTCGGGTCGTGGTGCCGGGACGGGTTTTTCCCTGAGGTTGTATAGTGCGATGTAGGGGCTACGTTTGCCCCATCGTCGTACCCGCTTATGCGCCGGGGTCAGGGCTGACCTCTGTGTATGGCGGGACTTTTTAGAGCGTTTAATGGGTTGTCCTTTTGGAAGCACGAGCTTCTTTTGGAAGCTGAGTTGCAGTTGTGTTCGGATGCTGCGGGGACTTGTGGCTTTGGGGTTGTGTTTGGTGACCAGTGGTGCTGGTCTGTCTGGCCTCCGGAATGGAGGGCCTCCCCCCTGGTTAAGGTCTTGACCATTTTAGAGCTCTTTCCCTTGGTAGTGGCCTTAGAGCCTTGGGGGGAGCAGTTCAGGGACAGGACTGTGCACTTTTGGTGCGACAACTTGGCAGTGGTCCATGTTGTGAGTGCCCTGTCCTCTAAGAGTGACAGGGTCAGGCGGCTTGTCCGCCATTTTGTGCACAGGGCCTGTCTCTGAACGCTTTGTTTTTTGGCTAGACATGTCCCCGGGTTGGATAACGGGATTGCTGTCGCCTGTCCTGTGGTCAGTTGTCCAGGTTTTGGACCCTGGGCACGTGGGCACTTGCATCGCCTGAGGCTTTTCCCGACCCCCTTGGAGCCTGGGTGGGCTCCTGGGCAGTGGAGAGTAGAGGCCTGCTGGGCTATGGCCCTCTCTGGGGTGCCTGGCACTCTGGGGGTTAGCAGCTGGCAGGTAAAGAGTTTGGGATTTCAGGCAGGATAAGGGTTACCCCTATACAGTGGTACCTCGAGATACGAGTTTAATTCGTTCCGGACCTGGGCTCTTAAGTCGAGCAGCTCTTATCTCGAACGACTTTTCCCCATAGGAATTAATGTAAATAATTTTAATTGGTTCCAGCCCTCAAAAAACTCACAAAGTTAGTCTAAATTATGCAGAAAGACATGTTTTTAATGAAGAAATGTACATGTACATATAAATGAATAATGAAGTTTCTTTCACTTAACTTGTAAACTTTCTGAAACTTTTAAATTTACATATGTTCAACTTCTCTGCCACCCAATCCTGTAGGACAGAGGTCCCCAACCCTTTTTGCACCAGGGACCGGCTTTAAGCGATCAAGAGAGGAATGGGTGAATGAATGGACGGAGGGTGGGAAGGAAGGAAGGAAAGAGGGAAGGGACAGGAACAGAGGAAGGAAGCAAGGAAACTTATGAAAGGGGAGAGTAAGAGAGGAATGAGTGAAGGGAGGGAGGGAGGGAAGAAGGTGGGAAGGAGAAAGAAAAGAAGAAATAGAGGAAGGGAAGGTAAAAGAGAGAAAGAAAAAGAGCAAGAAAGAAAGCTGCAAGCACCCCCCCGAGCCCCCCAGGCCGGCTGCAACCTTTTAAAACACGCGCGCCGCTTCGCAGCTGTCTCCTGAAGCCGAACGCGGAAGTTAGCGTTTGGCTTCAGGAGACAGCTCCTTGGCGCTTGTATCTCGAATTTGGGCTTGTAAGTAGAACAAAAATATCTCTCCCCTCCCAGCTCTTATCTCGAGTTGCTCTTAAGTAGAGCAGCTCTTATGTCGGGGTTCCACTGTAGTTGGCCTGCCCCAGTTGTATACCTGGCCATATTTTGTGTCCAGCTTAGGCAGCGTGGCCTTTCGGTTAGGACTATTAGGTCTAGGTTAGCCGGCCTCTCCTTTCGGTCCAAGGCGGGGGGGTTTACTGATTTTTTCTGGTGACTTCCGCATTCGGAAGATGTGGGCGGGCTGGGAGAGGAGTCTCCTCCGATGCTCGTCGGGCCCTGACAGTGCAGCAGCTGTCGCTGATTAGTCAGGCTTTGGATGGTCTGTGGGCCTCTCTGTACGAGGCCCGTCCTTTTAGGGCAGTGGCTTGTGTCAGGTTTGGTGGGGCCCTATGAGTTAGCAAGGCCAGGGCCGTATCGCAGGCTGACAAGTCATTCCGTGCCTTTCATTTCATCCCTTTAGTCTAGCTGGGTTCTAGTTTCCAGGCTTTTTGGACAGGCCGGAATTGATCCCGCCGGCTATGGAACGCTCGTTCCGTATCGGCGCTGCCACTAGCGCGGAATTACGGTTTCTCGATATGGAGGATTCGGGGAAGTCGTCCGCTGGCAGTCAGCGGCCTGTTTTAGGGTACGAACGGCCGGCTGAGGGTCTGGGGTGAGTGTTAGGCCAGGTTTACCTTTTAGCCCTCTTCTATGCAACCCCATCAGGACGAGACCGACGGTGTTGCTCTGGGGTCATGGAGCGTTTTTGGGATGGCCACTCAGCAACAAGTACCGCCGGGGGGGACCCAACTGTCGTCGGCAGATGGGTCGTTGTCGTCTGGCTGGGGGAGAAGGGGTGTGCGGTGGGAAAGGTGTTTCTGCTGCAATGGCTGGGAGGGCGGCATCCCATTGCTGCGCCCAGGTGGTTCTGGGAGGGCGGCATCTCATTGCTGCGCCCAGATAGGGCTGGGAGGGTGGCATCCCATTGCTGCGCCCAGTTGGTGCTGGGAGGGCGGCATCCCATTGCTGTGCCCAGTTGGTGCTGGGAGGGCGGCATCCCATTGCTGCGCCCAGTTGGTGTTGGGGGCGGCATCCCATTGCTGCACCCAGATGTGTGCTGGGAGGGCGGCATCCCATTTCTGCACCCAGTTGGTGCTGGGTGGGCGGCATCCCATTGCTGCGCCCAGATAGTGCTGGGAGGGCGGCATCCCATTGCTGCGCCCAGTTGGTGCTGGGAGGGCGGCATCCCATTGCTGCGCCCAGTGGGTGTTGGGGGCGGCATCCCATTGCTGCGCCCAGATGTTGTGCTGGGAGGGTGGCATCCCATTGCTGCGCCCAGATAGTGCTGGGAGGGCGGCATCCCTTGCTGTGCCCAGATGGTACTGGGAGGGCGGCATCCCATTGCTGCGCCCAGATGGTCCTGGGAGGGCAGCATTCCATTGCTGCGCCCAGATGGTCCTGGGAGGGCGGCATCCCATTGCTGCGCCCAGATAGTGCTGGGAGGGCAGCATCCCATTGCTGCGCCCAGTTGGTGCTGGGAGGGCGGCATCCCATTGCTGCGCCCAGTGGGTGTTGGGGGCGGCATCCCATTGCTGCGCCCAGATGTTGTGCTGGGAGGGCGGCATCCCATTGCTGCGCCCAGATAGTGCTGGGAGGGCGGCATCCCTTGCTGTGCCCAGATGGTCCTGGGAGGGCGGCATCCCATTGCTGCACCCAGATGGTCCTGGGAGGGCGGCATCCCATTGCTGCGCCCAGATGGTCCTGGGAGGGCGGCATCCCTTTGCTGCGCCCAGGTGGTGGGTCTTGCACCTCGGTGGCAAGGACCTGTGTGGGCCTGGGGGTCTACTTTGGATCAGTCAGGCTCGCGAAGACCTGCGGTGGCTTCGCACTGTGGGGCCCACCACGCAAGTGGTGTGGTCTGGATCCTCCCGAGGATCACTTGGTGGGATGTCATTTTCCTTAGGGCCCTTCACCGGGTTAGACGTGGAGTCATTAAGGCCCTGGGTACGGTAGTCAGAGAGTTGGGTGGGGTGGTAGTGGCCCATCCCCTCATCATCATAGATCAGCTGTGGCTTTACCTGGCTGCTGGTCTTCCTCTGTCAGAACAGAGGAACACCATTTTTCTTACAGGACCTGCAGGGGTCTCTGCGTGAGCTGGCGCAATTAGAGGGGGGAGTCGGGGGGCCAAGATAGAGATCTGACCCCCGCTCCGTGGCAGGTTAGGGGCGGAAAACTGGGTGGTGGTTTAGCAACTGCGTGTTCTCCGTTGGGCATCTTTGGGGATGATTGACAGGTCCTCTCCAAGCTTGTGGTGGAAGCGACCTGAGCAGTTGTGGGGAACCTGTCTTTGGGTCCTGCACCTTTAAGTCCCCTGTTAGGGGTTAGCCGGCGGGACCCCCCTCATGCAAGTGCATGGCAGGGTCTCAGGTGAGGGAGAGGTCCCTCACCTGGACTAGCATGGAGCTACGCCCATAAGTTGCCCAGGAAGTTTATCTGACGTCATTTTTCGCCCCGGAAGCAATTGTTTGACCCTGCAGGTCCATTGTGGGGTCATAGTTAGGTATGTTAATTTATGCTAATTTGGTTGAATAAATTATGCTAATTTATGTTAATAAAAATGACCCAGTTTAAATCCAGCTCTTGTGTCCGTGTCGTTACTCCGTCTCTTCTGCAATAGAGATTGCCATTGTCATTGAGAGGGCCTCAAGTAAACAAGAGGAGAAATTGAAGATTGATTCCTTTGCTTTCAATTGCACAAAAATTAAAAATGAATTTCAGAGATGAGGGTGACTGAACTCTTGCCAATGCTAGTTAATATGTTAAATAAGACATTGTCCCATAAAAAAATAGAGGGTGGGCAGGAGGAAGTGAAGGAGGGAGGGAGGTAAACATGAAGTCAATTGAGAAGCAGCAGCCACAGTGGCTGTTGCCATTTAAATTCATGATTATGGGTGTGTAAATAAAATAAATTTCATTTTATTTATGAGTCTTCGGAGAGGGGCGGCATACAAATCTAAGTAATAAATAATAAATAAATAAAATAAATAAATTTGTAAATAAGAGAGAAATACATATTTCTGCTCACAGAGAGGACAAGAAGAATGGATTAAGAGGCAGTAACTGCAACAAAAAAGTTGCTTAATCACCTTGCATGATAGCCTGCATTTCAAACTCAAGTTTTTCAAAGTGTTGCCAATCCATTTCAAACCTGGTGTGTCTTTCCTAAACCAGTTTTAAACAATTTCAAAAAGAAGCCTAAATACCTCATGGATTGAGTCTAGGCCTTGTTTATTGTGGCAGATACCTACACTGGCATGCTTTGTACATTGCTGGTGGGTTCTTTGAAAACTATTATTTATGAAATTCAAAGTGTACTACTACTGTATGTAGACAAATATATATGTGTATATGGGTAGATGTTTAAATAGACAGTACATACATACATTCAGGTCTGGATTCTAACTTACCTCACTGTTGGCTCGCTTCCTCCCACACAGCATGGCCGCACCTTGTGGGTGTGTGCACGCTTCTCACAATGGCAAAAAATAACTCCCCCCCAAAAGCCAAAATCAAAATGGTGATGCATGTGCAGGGCTGTAAACTCGGCTTCTGTGCATGTGCAAAAGAAAAAAAACCTGGAAAAAGTTTCAGAAAAAAAGGGGGGGGGATCTGATTTTTTTTTTTTAAAAAAATATATGGTGGTACCCATAACCTGGCACTGACTGAACCAGTTTCTGTGACTTCACCAACAAATTGCTACTGGTTAGGGGGAACCGGTATGAACCGGAAAAAATGCATCTCTGCATACATAGACTTGTCCCAACTTAAGTTCTTACAGAGATTTTTGACAACCTCAGTCATCTCCAAGAAAAGGATTTGCATGTATGAGTTGCACTTTCCGTGACCATACAGGCAGCCTAGCTCTTTGTCAACTTATAACAAGCCTGCCATTTGAAGATAAATTTATCATGCACAGAGACATCAGGTCATGTAAACAGAACCTTTCTGAGTAGCTGGCTCAGCCTGTTAGCAAATCCTTCAAGCTACTGGAACTTTGAGATAGCTACAGGATATTTGGAAAGAGAAAATGGGGATAGCAAGTGAACATGATACTCTTGTTCAAAACTTCATTCATCTGCCTCTTAATGCCTACTCTCCCCAACAGTCAGTAAGGAATTGCCATAAACATATCTGGCCCCCATTTCATGAAAATGCTGGTCTCAAACCTTCAAAATTAAAACAACCCCCCAAACCTAAATATCTGTCCACTCATCTTCTATGGTATCAAAGTGCAGCTTTCCAAGGTTGAATATGGATCTTCTAGAACAGTGTTGGTGAACCTTTTTGTCACCAAATGTCGAAATGGAAGTGCACACAGGCAAGGGAGCACCGGAAGCTAGAACAGCTAATCAGTGCACATCTACATGCCAGGAAGCTGAGCTTCCAGTTTCTGGCATGTACATGTGTATGCAAACACCAGCTGGCATCATGCCAGGGAGCTGCTCTTCTGGTTTCTGATGCTCCTGCATGGGCAAAGACCAGCTGGCCAGTGTGCCAGAACCCAGAAGACCAACAGGCAACATAGTAAAGGGGTCTCTGTCATTTCTGCTGCTGGTTCTTTTGTTGTTTATCCACGTATGAATAGACAAGGCAGATTTCCTATTTTATTATTATTTTATTATTATTTTTATTTTATTTTATTTATTTTATTTTATTTTATTTTATATTTTATTTTATTTTATTTTATTTTATTTTATTTTATTTTATTTTATTTTATTTTATTTTATTTTATTTTATTTTATTTTATTTTATTTTATTTTATTTTATTTTATTTTATTTTATTTTATTTTATTTTATTTTATTTTATTTTATTTTATTTTATTTTATTTTATTTTATTTTATTTTATTTTATTTTATTTTATTTTATTTTATTTTATTTTATTTTATTTTATTTTATTTTATTTTATTTTATTTTATTTTATTTTATTTTATTTTATTTTATTTTATTTTATTTTATTTTATTTTATTTTATTTTATTTTATTTTATTTTATTTTATTTTATTTTATTTTATTTTATTTTATTTTATTTTATTTTATTTTATTTTATTTTATTTTATTTTATTTTATTTTATTTTATTTTATTTTATTTTATTTTATTTTATTTTATTTTATTTTATTTTATTTTATTTTATTTTATTTTATTTCAATTTATTTCATTTCATTTCATTTCATTTCATTTCATTTCATTTCATTTCATTTCATTTCATTTCATTTTATTTTATTTTATTTTATTTTATTTTATTTTATTTTATTTTATTTTATTTTATTTTATTTTATTTTATTTTATTTTATTTTATTTTATTTTATTTTATTTTATTTTATTTTATTTTATTTTATTTTATTTTATTTTATTTTATTTTATTTTATTTTATTTTATTTTATTTTTTATTTTATTTTATTTTATTTTATTTTATTTTATTTTATTTTATTTTATTTTATTTTATTTTATTTTATTTTATTTTATTTTATTTTATTTTATTTTATTTTATTTTATTTTATTTTATTTTATTTTATTTTATTTTATTTTATTTTATTTTATTTTATTTTATTTTATTTTATTTTATTTTATTTTATTTTATTTTATTTTATTTTATTTTATTTTATTTTATTTTATTTTATTTTATTTTATTTTATTTTATTTTATTTTATTTTATTTTATTTTATTTTATTTTATTTTATTTTATTTTATTTTATTTTATTTATTTTATTTTATTTTATTTTATTTTATTTTATTTTATTTTATTTTATTTTATTTTATTTTATTTTATTTTATTTTATTTTATTTTATTTTATTTTATTTTATTTTATTTTATTTTATTTTATTTTATTTTATTTTATTTTATTTTATTTTATTTTATTTTATTTTATTTTATTTTATTTTATTTTATTTTATTTTATTTTATTTTATTTTATTTTATTTTATTTTATTTTATTTTATTTTATTTTATTTTATTTTATTTTATTTTATTTTATTTTATTTTATTTTATTTTATTTTATTTTATTTTATTTTATTTTATTTTATTTTATTTTATTTTATTTTATTTTATTTTATTTTATTTTATTTTATTTTATTTTATTTTATTTTATTTTATTTTATTTTATTTTATTTTATTTTATTTTATTTTATTTTATTTTATTTTATTTTATTTTATTTTATTTTATTTTATTTTATTTTATTTTATTTTATTTTATTTTATTTTATTTTATTTTATTTTATTTTATTTTATTTTATTTTATTTTATTTTATTTTATTTTATTTTATTTTATTTTATTTTATTTTATTTTATTTTATTTTATTTTATTTTATTTTATTTTATTTTATTTTATTTTATTTTATTTTATTTTATTTTATTTTATTTTATTTTATTTTATTTTATTTTATTTTATTTTATTTTATTTTATTTTATTTTATTTTATTTTATTTTATTTTATTTTATTTTATTTTATTTTATTTTATTTTATTTTATTTTATTTTATTTTATTTTATTTTATTTTATTTTATTTTATTTTATTTTATTTTATTTTATTTTATTTTATTTTATTTTATTTTATTTTATTTTATTTTATTTTATTTTATTTTATTTTATTTTATTTTATTTTATTTTATTTTTTCAATGGCAGACTGTTTAAGCATGCCAGTTTCGTTAAGGAGCAAATTACAGTGCTCTTTTATAGCCTGTTTGGATGACAAGAAAAAGACTCTGAATTAACTATAATTTAATGGATCAGAATTGAGAAGCTGGTAATATTGAAAGATGATCGCTGAGCTTCTGAAAGAGTCAGACTGACAGATATGAACGCAGACATTTTATCACACATAGAGATTAATTTTCAGTATGCTGATCACGATTTGAACAGTTTATCTCTTTTTTAAATAGTATTTTAATATCTTAACTGCATATAAACCCACCCTTGTCTGCTGACAGCCTGGGTTCAAGACCGAAGCACCATGTGACAGGGTGAGCTCCCATTCCTGCTTCAGCTCCTCCCAACCTAGCAGTTTGAAAGCACGCAAGTAGATAAATAGGAACCACTTTGGTGGGAAGGTAACATCATTCTGTGAACCTCAGCATAAAAGTCATGCCAGCCACAAAACCATGAAACAGGGGTGAAATGCTCCCAGATGGCTCGTGCCTGTCAGTCATAAGAGAGCCAGTCGCAAAGGCAGCGTGAGGCTCCGCCAGCATGCCCGGATGCCACCATTGGGGTTCTTTTACCCTCTGAGCATGCCTAAAGCATTCTGTGCGTGAATAGGGGGCAAAAGAACCCAAATGGTGGCCTCCAGGCAGGTGGGCGGAGCCTTGCACTACTTTTATGACCAGCTTTCTGATGACCAACAGGCACGAGGGAACCGGAAACATTTCACCCTTTTCATGGAAGCATCTTTGGATAGTGCTGGCTCCCTCAGATAAGAAACTAAGATGAGCACCACCCCCTAGAGTTGGACATGACTGCACAGAATACATGACTAGACACGGGAAACCTTTACTTTTATTTCAAAAACCCTGCCAAGTAACCATTGATTATTATTATTATTATTATTATTATTATTATTATTATTATTATCATTATTATTATTTATTGGATTTGTATGCCGCCCCTCTCCGTAGTCTTGGGGCGGCTAACAACAATGATAAAAATCCAATACTAAAACAACTAAAAACCCTTATTATAAAACCGAACATAAACACAAACATACCATGCATAAATTGTAAAGGTCTAGGGGGAAGGAATATCTCAGTTCCCCCATGCCTGATGGCAGAGGTGGGTTTTAGGAGCTTACGAAAGGCAAGGAGGGTGGGGGCAATTCTAATCTCTAGGGGGAGCTGGTTCCAGAGGGCCGGGGCTGCCACAGAGAAGGCTCTTCCCCAGGGTCCCGCAAAACAACATTGTTTAGTTGATGGGACTCGGAGAAGGCCCACTCTGTGGGACCTAACTGGTCGCTGGGATTCGTGCGGCAGAAGGCGGTCCCAAAGGTAATCCGGTCCAGTGCCATGAAGGGCTTTATAGGTCATAACCAACACATTGAATTGTGACCAGAAACTGATCGGCAACCAATGCAGACTGCGGAGTGTTGGTGTAACATGGGCATATTTGGAAAAGCCCATGATTGCTCTTGCAGCTGCATTCTGCACGATCTGAAGTTTCCAAACACTTTTCAAAGGCAGCCCCATGTAGAGAGCATTACAGTAGTCGAGCCTCGAGGTGATGAGGGCATGAGTGACTGTGAGCAGTGACTCCCGGTCCAGACAGGGCCGCAACTGGTGCACCAGGCGAACCTGGGCAAATGCCCCCCTCGCCACAGCTGAAAGATGTTTCTCGAATGTGAGCTGTGGATCGAGGAGGATGCCCAAGTTGCGGACCCTCTCTGAGGGGGTCAATTTCTCCCCCCCCCCAGGGTGACAGATGGACAGATAGAATTGTCCTTGAGAGGCAAAACCCACAGCCAATCCATCTTATCAGGGTTGAGTTTGAGTCTGTTGACACCCATCCAGACCCCAACAGCCTACAGGCACTGGCACATCACTTCCACTGCTTCGTTGACTGGACATGGGGTGGAGATGTACAACTGGGTATCATCCGCATACTGATGATACCTCACCCCATGCCCTTGAATGATCTTGCCCAGCGGTTTCATGTAGATATTAAATAGCAGGGGGGAGAGGACCGACCCCTGAGGCACTCCACAAGGGAGAAGCCTAGAGGTCGACCTCTGACCCCTCACTAACACCGACTGCGACCGACCGGAGAGGTAGGAGGAGAACCACTGAACAACAGTGCCTCCCACTCCCAACCCCTCCAGTCGGTGCAGAAGGATACCATGGTCAATGGTATCAAAAGCCACTGAGAGGTCGAGAAGCACTAGGACAGAGGATAAACCCCTGTCCCGGGCCTACCAGAGATCATCCATCAACACGACCAAAGCAGTTTCCATGCTGTAGCCGGGCCTGAATCCTGACTGCTGAGGGCCTAGATAATTGGCTTCTTCCAAGGACCGTTGGAGTTGGAGCACCACCACCTTCTCAACAACCTTCCCCATAAAGGGAAGGTTGGAGAGTGGCCGGTAGTTGTTAAGAATGGCTGAGTCCAGGGAAGGCTTCTTGAGGAGGGGGCGCACAAGTGCCTCCTTGTAGGGATCCGGAAAGGACCCCCTCCCCAAAGAAGCATTTACAATCTCCTAGAGCCAGCTCCGTGTCACCTCCCTGCTGGCCGAGACCAGCCAGGAGGGACACGGATCCTGTACGCAGGTGGCGGAACTCACAGCTCCTTGTCCACTTCATCAGGTACAGAACTTGATATTAATTAAGAGATGCTTTTGGTGATAGGAAGATGCCCTTCAACTTGAGATAACTTTCCTCAAAACACAATATTAGGCATATTTACCCACCCTTGTCTGCTACTCTAAGCATAAAGTAGTTTGAAAGAGAGGGAGGAATTTCTCCTTTCAACCACACATTTATGGAAGAGTTAGTGTTCAATGTACAATTGCTTTCATGGTAATTAACCTGCTTTACAGGTAGGGGTGGCCACTACCTGTGCACTGTGCATATAGCTTTGGGTGTCTGGCATGCGCGCACTCATGTCCCAGTGAGATTTTGCTTCTGTGCATGTGCAGAAAGCAAAATCCCACAAGGAGATGCATGCGCATGTGAGATTTGGGCAAATTTTTGCTTCTGCACAAAAAAAATCATTGAAATCTCTCTTGTGCATGCATCCCCTTGTGAAATTTTGCTTCTTGCACATGCACAGAAGCAAAATCTCATTGGGACGTGCACACGCCCACACCAGACACCCAAAGCTGCATGCGCAGCTCCCATTTTACTACCGGGGCACAGTATGGCCCATACCAGGTAGGGTCCCGATACTTCTGCTTTACCAATACTCATGAAAATGTATTTACTTGGGATTCTTATTCTATTGCGTTGACAGAAAAACACAGTAAACTGATAAAAATAATAATGGTTATTTTAATACTTTTGCCACATTGCAATGGAGATAAGAAACCAATAAATGTAACTTTCTTGAAGTTCAAAACTGAAGGGAAAAAGGGGGAGAGAGAATTGGGGTGCATTTCTTGGAAGTATATAAATCGAACTGTTGAAAACAAGTTATTATTCTATAATGGAAGCTGGCAGTTGACTTTGGACCAATCACTTTTTTCTCGGTCCAAGCAACCTCCCAGAGTTGTTGTAGGGAAAATAGGAGGAAACAGCATTGATTTGATTTGATTTGATCTGATAAATAAATAAGCAACATTTGGGAGACACAGTACATAACTACAATAGATAGCAGTGGCATGAAAAATTATTTGGTTGAATTGTTTGCGTTTCAGGCCAGCGTGATTGCTTTCATCTCTGTTAGCACTTGTGATGGGAAGGTAACCCTGCGAGCTATTGCAGTGAGAAAGATTTGGCCATGACAGCCATCAAAAAAAGAAAAGAAAAAAAACAAGTGCATGTTTTGAAAATAAAAGGGCATTGAGAAACAGGAGGAATCAACTCCTCCCATTGGAAAAATAAGAGCTCACACAGGAATACATTTTTAGCTGGAGGGAAATAAACGAGCATAGAGGAAATCAATTCTCAGTGCTAGGAGATATTTATTTTTACATCACTGTCCTGCATCTGTAACCACGGTTAGATTTGCTGCTATTTTAATAGTCCTTCTCTAGTGGGGGATTTGTTCTCTGGTAATGCTCGGGGATGTATTTTAATAAAAAGAGATAATGCTGGTTTTGTATTTTGCTGCAGTTCCTGGGATCTTGTGCTCACCATGTTTCATCTCTACAAAACTCTACGTATCATAAATTTGGGCCTTTCAGGATTTGTTTTCTGGCCACAGTTCAGAAGTTTTTGACAACTGATTGTTGACATTTGCTGGAGTGGGTGTGGGAGGAAAGGGTAAAATTGCCTTTTTTGTTCCTCCATTTCAAACCCTGTTTGAAACGAGCCTAATTTGCTCCAGTTGAAAAGCAGAAAGGGGACACATGCTTGCAAACACCAAAACATAAGTCTCAGAAGCTACAAAGCGCTCTAATTCAGCCTCCTGGGAAAGTGAAGGTGGTGGTTAGAATAATATTTTCTTTTCTTTCCCTCTTTCTGTAGTGAGGCTGCCAGGGAGCTGCCAAATATTGTAATTGATCACTTGGTGAAGGTTCTTGAATTTAAACCAGGCCTTCTCAATGCTGTATACAGGGGTGGATTGCCAATACCGCTGCCACTGGTGCACTGCACGTGCAGTTTCAGTTCTCTTGCATGCTCGCACGCTGTGCATGCATGTCCCAGTGCGGTTTTGCTTCTGTGCATGCGCAGGAAGCAAAAACGCGCTGGAATATCGTGAGGGCACACACGAGAGACATTTCAGCAATTTTTTTTTTGCTTCCACGCATGTGCAGAAACAAAAAAATCACTGAAGTCACCCTTGCACGGACATCCCCTAATTAGATTTTGCTTCTGCACATGTGCGCAAAGCAAAAATATGAAAAATTGAAGAAAAAAGATAGCAGTGCGCATAGGACTGGCACCAGTAATGGCCACACACAAATTGCACAATCTGGCGTCTGCTACCAGTGTGCTGTCCCCTACCGTGCCAGTAGTAACCCACTAATGACTGTATGACTGTAGCTTTGTTGCTTGTATACTTACGATTTATATTGACTGGTTCCTAATATGATTTGATTGCTGATTTGTACTCAGACTATCATTAAGTGTTATATGATTCTTGATGAACTGATGTTTTCTTTTATGTACATTGAGACATGTGCACTAAGACAAATTCCTGGTGTCTCCAATCACACATGGCCAATAAAATTCTATTCTATTCTATTCTATTCTATTCTATTCTATTCTATGCTATGCTATGCTATGCTATTCCATTCCATTCCATTCCATCCCACTCCTCTCCACTCCGCTCCAGTCTACATTCTATTCTATTCTATTCTATTCTATTCTATTCTATTCTATTCTATTCTACTCCACTCCACTCCACTCCACTCCACTCCACTCTACTCTATTCTATTCTTGTTGCTATTTTTGCAATAGAGTGAGCTCATCTACTGGGTGAACTTTGCAGTACGAGTGGCAGCTCCTGCACATCTTTTTCTGCACTAGTACTGAAAAATACAGAAGCTCACTCTCCTTTGCTAGCTCTCTTTTGACAAAAATACATTTATTTCAACACTGAGTTTGCAGAAAAGGTGAAATATGAGGAAATGGTAAAGCGGTCCCTTGCTCCTTTAATGCCCATCACCGGTGAGAAAACTTCAGAACAAAAAGAATTTTCTTATTGCAAATGTAAGGGATGGACATAATATATTTGACATGATTAGGTCATAAGGAAAAATATGTACAGAGGTGTCTCTCAGTCGATGATCAATTGCCCTAATCTTAATTCTAATCCCATTTGGCAAGTGTGGGAAAATGCAAGACAGCCACAATAAAGAGATGTAATTAATTGATGGGCAAAACTCATCTCTTGGCAAAAAAATTGGATGAAGAAAAAAGGAACCCGAATCAACCCTTGCCTCCTGCCCCCTCCCCAAATAACTGCTGGGGGGTGAATCTTCTACAATTTTGAAGTTGCTTTGTGGAAGGCATTTTCTGAATATCAATAATTATCACTTTTTGACTTCTGTTCCTCCTCCCCCCTCCGCCATACAGTTTGCCACTGGATTGGCAGGAAAGACAGTTTTGTTATGGATGTTTCAGATATAGAGATGTTCTAACTACATCTTCAGTCCTCAGTACTTTATTCTGCTTGTGTGATTTATCTACTTATTGTTTGGAGAGTCAATAAGTGCTATATTTATGTGGGATTTCAGCGAAGAGCTTTCCTTCTAAGTCTCTTGCTGTTTTTATTATTTTAGAACCTTATTGGTGGGCCTCTGTAGTCATCTAATAAATGAAATGATGGGGCTAAATATTAGAATGAAAGAATGAATAATAGGATAAGGAAAATCCATTTAAACTCCCATGCTAAAATGCACTCATATACAAAGGAAGTTAGTGTTTCAGGGACTAAATCACATTTCCTTAATTCCTCTTATGTCCTCATTGTTCCAGCAAGCAATAGATATTGAGTTTGCCTTCCTATGATGAATGAGTGTAGCTAGAATTACCCCTTCACCACTAACATATGAAAAGAAAGAGGTGCATGATCTATCAGTGGGAACAATTGAAACACATTTACCATTGCAATTCAAGATTCTTTCATCTGGTATCTTTCTTTTCTCTCTCTCTCTCTCTCTCCTGATTCTTAAAAAAAACAAAAGAAAACAAAAAAATTACACACATTTTCCTTCACAAGACAAATTCACTGTGTTATTTTCTCCATTCTTTTTCAGGTGACATGTCTGAGGATTTTATTTTGTTTCTGAATAAAAGCTTTGGCAGTATTTCTCCTCTTTCCATAAACACCATCAAATTGAAATCAGTTATAGATTTAGAAAATGTTTCTGTTAGGCATTATCTGTTTTTTCCCCATAAAACAATATAAATTATTCTATATTGCCTTAATAATTTAGATCTGTTATTTATATATAGGTAGTTTCGGGTTTTAATGTGTGTTTTTTTTAGCTTTTTGAAAACATTTAGTGCAGAAAAGCTATGAAGCTTTCTCTCTTTGTTTTAATGGCAAACATCCACTTCCTTTGAATTCTGACAGTAAAAATGTTGGACCAGCAGTGTTTCTTACATGAACAATCAATCTGAGATTTCATTTTGGAAGGCCTTAAAAAAAATATTTTTGGAATGGTTTCTGCTGTGTCCAGGCTTCCCTTCAGTCTGCAGCTGAATATCGGCAGAGCAGAGCCCTGATTGGTTGCTGAAATTCTGGTGTGCCTATAAAAAGAGCTGTCAAAGGTGTTGACTCTTGCCAGTCTCTGTTAGCCAGACTGAGTCGCGCTAGCGATCAAACTGCCGCTTTTACTGCTAGTGTTGTTATTGAGCTGAATAAACTTGTCAGCCCTTACTAATGTGTCTTCCTCCAATATAAGGACTCTCACGACTTATCAAACTGGCGATGAGGATGGGATAGACATTCTGAAACAAGGCTATAAGACACGGAGCTGAAGAAGTCACTGAGCTGTCACTACAAAGAGCTGAAGTCACTACGATAAATCCCCTTCTATGGAAAATGGCAGCCTTATCCCTTTTTGCCACTTTCAATCCTGCAGCTGAAACTTGGGACAATTACCTAGAGAAATTTGAATTCTTTCTAATGGCTAATGAACTTCTCTTGTGTTTCCAATGACAGGAAGAAAACATTTTTTCCTTTTTAACTATGGAAATGAGATTATTATTATTATTATTATTATTATTATTATTATTATTATTATTATTATTATTATTATTATTGATAATTGATAATAATAATAATATGTCAACACAACACAGCAAATGAGATCACTATGCTGGATTTCGTATTTCATCACCAGTCGGGCGCTTCCCAAGCACCTAGGACAGCGTGATGTAGTAGCGAATTATGTTTGCCGATCCCAGTAAGTGGCCTTTTGCAATTGACAGATGGAGATTTTGTCAATTCTGATGGTTTTCAAATATCCACTGAGATCTTTTGGCACTGCACCCTGTGTGTCAAGTACCACTGGGACCACTTTCACTGGCTTATGCCAGAGTCGTTGCAGCTTGATTTTTAGATCTTCGTATTTCACTAATTTCTCTAGCTGCTTCTCCTCAATTCTGCTGTCTCCTGGGATTGCGATGTTGATGATCCATACTTTCTTTTTCTCCATGATCAGGATGTCTGGTGTGTTATGCTTCAGAATTCGGTCAGTCTGAAGTCGGAAGTCCCACAGTAGTTTTTCTTGCTCATTTTTGACCACTTTTTCGGGCTTATGATCCCACCAGTTCTTTGCCACTGGTAAATGGTAGTTCCGGCACAAGTTCCAGTGGATCATCTGTGCCACAGCATCATGTCTATACTTGTAGTCAGTCTTTGCGATCTTTTTGCAGCAGCTGAGTATGTGATTGATTGTTTCATCTGTTTCTTTACAGAGTCTGCACTTTGGATCGTCTGTTGATTTTTCAATTCTGGCTTTGACAGCATTTGTTCTAATGGCCTGTTCTTGTGCCACCAGTATTAGTCCTTCTGTCTCCTTTTTGAGTGTTCCACTTGTAAGCCATGACCAGGTCTTTTCTTTATCCACTTTGCCTTCAATCTTCTCCAAGAACTGTCCATGCAATGCTTTGTTCCGCCAACTGTCCATACGACATTTACATTTTTTCTGTACTGGTCCTTAGTTTGCTTCACCTTGAGAAGTTTCCTATTGTTGACCTCCATCAACGCTGACTCTTTGCTCCCCTTCACATAGTCAGCTAATGCATGCTTCTCTTCTTCCACTGTCTGCTTCACTTGCAAAAGTCCTCTGCCACCTATTTTCCTTGGTAAATACAGCCTGTCAACGTCACTGCAGGGGTGTAGTGTATTATTATTATTATTATTATTATTATTATTATTATTATTATTATTAATTAGATTTGTATGCCACTCCTCTCCGAAGACTTGGAGCGTCTATTTGAGCTTGCAAAAAAACCCTTTTGGCTCCTCAAAAAGTACATACTGTGTTCTGGGATGTAATCTCAGAAAGCCTGAGAAATTACAATTCCCCTGTTCCATCTGTGATAGCCAGAAGGCATGCCTTTTATCACAGAAACCCAAAAGAGGGTGAAACTATAAATCAGTACATGTCTTCTCTCAGGGCGGTTGCCATTTGCTGTGAATTTGAACATCTAGATCAGTGATGGCGAACCTATGGCATGGGTGCCGCAGGTGGCACGTGGAGCCACATCTATTGGCATGAGAGCCTTTGCCAATCTCAGCTCTAACGTGCATGTGTGTGCCAGCCAGGTGTTTTTTGGCTCACACAGAGGCTCTGGGAGGGTGTTGGTTCTGCCATATAAACCTTATGAAAGGCTTTGCTAGATGAGACCCATCAGCAAGCACCACAAAATGCAATATCAAAATTATAACACCCATACTTGAGTGTTGGTCCAAATATCTTATTATATCATTACTCTGTTTTTGTGGCATACTTGTAATCCATAATTAAACCCAAAAGTTCACTATGTACTAAGCTTTGTGATGCTGCAGTTTTACTTCTTCCTATCACTAATATATTTGAAGAAGGTTTTATCCCCCTTCTTTACAGATTTGGCAATTTCTTCCTCTTTTGAGGCTTTAGCAGCATATATTATCTGTTTCGCCTCCTTCTGTCTCATTTTATACACTTGTCTATCAGCTATACTTCCAGACTCTTTATACCTCCTATAGGCAGCTTTTTTAGCATTGACTATAGCCCTTACATCATTGCTAAACCATAGCGGTTTCTTCTTCCTTTTACCTTTAGTTATTTGAACCGTTCTTCATATGTTTTAGTCTCTAGTCCCCAATCATCTTTGTCACTCTTCTCTGCACCTTTTCCAGAGTCTCAATGTCCTTTTTGCCTCATAGCCATCAAAACTGAATGCAGTATTCCAAGTGTAGCCTTACCAAGGCCTTATAAGTGGTATTAACACTTCACGTGATTTTGATTCTATCCCTCTGTTAATGCAGCCTAGAACTGTGTTGGCTTTTTTGGCAGCTGCTGTACATTGCTGGCTCATATTTAAATGGTTGTCCACTAGGACTCAAACATCTCTCTCACAGTTACTACTGTTGAGCAATGTACCACATATACCGTACCTGTGCATCTTGTTTTTCTTGCCTACATGTAGCTTGTTGCATACAAGTAAAACCCTTTTTTTCTGAAATGTTAATGTTAAAAATTATTTTTTTAAAAAATATTGCAGTCTCCCATGATTTAAAAGATAATGTATAATTTATTCCTTGTTAAAAAAATTCCCCAGACCATGAGAATAAAAGCTAAAAGACCACATGATATATATATCATATAAACATTTATTAAACATAACATATATCAACACATAACATATATCAACACATAACATAAAGACACCAATATGATACCACTGTATCATATCAGGACCAATTAAAGACACCCAAAAGGTGTACTCAAAAAGGTAAAGTACCTAACTTCAAGAACCATCTTTTATAGGAGTTTCATGTCTAATTTACACCCCCTTCCTCCTGTCCATATATGGGGTTGTCTTGCATCCAATTTCATCATAGTTCCTTGGAACTCTCTAGATTAATCCATCAAGTTATTTATCCTGTTTACGAATGTTTATTGGCCTCAACAATAGGATTTCTTCATCTTGTTACAGGATGTAAACATGTTTTTGTACATTCTTGCTTTCCTGGCAAGAACTACTGTCCAAAAGGTCGGAAGTTTAGTACTCTAATAAGAGTGTTTTGTATCAATCTAGGCCTTAGATGCCTAGATTCTTTAGATTATTTTCTCAATCCCTGCTCTCTTTCTTCCAAGAATTTGTACTCAAATTCTTAGAACATGTCTATCACAATGCAGACCACCCAATTCATGGGGATATTCATCCTTATGTCAGCGGGCCTCCCAGCAAACCAGCATACATTTGATACAGACACAGAACTTAGTACATAACTTAATACAATGCTTATAATAACTCCTACAAATGAGTCTGGCAACCAAGAGTTGGAGTGTTCCATATGTCACTAGATGCAGCATTGTATGATTCTACTCCTAACTGCAGTTCCTTGTGCTTTATCTCTACTTAAATAACTCATCTCCCATGGCTATATCCATATGTCTTTATGGTCATTCTATTTCACATTATAGATTCATTATCTCCCTTTCTATTGCACAGGTACAATACCTCATTTGCTTAAGTTGAGTTCCTTAAGGCATATCAGGGACGTATACTCAACAAATCATCTTATATGTTTATACTACTCCCACCTTACTACTCCTTGTATCTTATCCATAAGTGTGGGATATGTCACCAATTACATTCTATTCTCCGGGCCTTGATCAAACAATTTTTGTAAAGATAGGCCTCTAAATAAACCATTATCTTGGTATATGCTTATAATGGGGTACATATACCATTTCTCCACCTTCTGGGACATGTTTATGTAATGCCTACGAATACATGACTATCATGTTATAGTGTAGAATGATTTTTCTTCTCAGTTACCCTTTTACAAATGACCCATTTGTTTACAAAAAATGTTACCTCCATAAATGTTAGATTTGTCTATTGTGCAGGGCTCATCTAATCCAGTTGCAAGAATGCATAAGCATGAACATATAAGTCACTAAATTAAAAACCCCACTTGTCTTAGGGCTTCAGCTTTTTCCTTTTCCAGCAACTCTATGGATAATTGTGTTCACACCTCTTGCCTATATGTTACATACAAATTAGCTGGTAACATATCTCCCTACAATCACCAAGCATATTTTACTCTGTCCATTTAGAACATCCCAAGTAATCACCCTTGCAAGTTAGATTTCATAACAATCTTGACTTCTTCAAACAATAGGGGACATATATACATTGTATCTGGATATGTTAATTCCCCTTTTCTTAATGTGTCTCCCATCTCCCTTGTTTAACTTCGTCTCATTTCATTCACATAGCTCATTGCACAGTTTTGCTAAGGCTACATTGTATAAAAAGACCAGTTTGGAAGGTGTTTTTGTTTCATGATATAGCAATAATGATTCTTCTTCTATAATCCTTCACTTCTCATACAAAGGTGTGTAATCTATATTTTTTAAAAATATTACTTATAAATTACTTCCACTTCATAGCTAGTGGATCTGAGGCATATTCCAGTTTTCAAATCTGGATCAATTAATACTAGTGATGATGTTTGTGTATACCAATGATCCTGTCCGGTATGGCAACAGAGCTGCTATCCTATCACCATGTGATTAGATAACACAGCCTCTGATCCCATCCCCTTTGTGTACAGTATAACATTCCACAAAACAATCACCAACTTTATTATCACATTCATGCTGCTATGTATTATGTGTACTAGGCCCCCCCAGCGTATAGTTGCATGTCATGTGTATATGTGACAGTATTGTATACACTAACACTCTTATTCAGGGGCTTACATCCACAAATTTACACAACATAAATGTGACTTATTCAAATATAAAAATGACAATGGCAAAATAAAACATTCCTATCCAGATTCACAAATCCACCCTCCAAAGTTCCATTTATGAAAAAAAACATTAAAAGGTTTCTCAGTCCTTCTTTCTCTCACTCTGCTTCCGGGAGACACTGATAAACTGACAAAGTCCATTCCTTCAGGCATAAAACCCTTCATATGTGTCCATGGCGTGCACAGTCATTTCAATCATTATCAGTCTTTTCAATGGACAGTCCCAAATAAGCTTCCAGTTGTGTCCTTTTAAGTTTTCACTCAGGAATTAGTCCTCACTCTTAAAATTATGCACTTGTAAATAAGCCACCAGCCCGTCAGACCTTAAACGAGAAAAAACTGGGACAAGTTTCTTTTAGTTGTTTCAGAGACAATTTAGCATCTCAGTGCATCTCGTTCCAGTATTACACATTTAAATATACATTGCACAAACATTTATACACATACAAATGCTAAAGGTAAACGTTTCAAAGTTGTTATAACTTTATACTGCTTCTGGGATTCAATTTTCTCCCCAGCCTTTGCCAAATATACTCAGACAAAAGGGAATCCTTTTCAGTTCCCTATTCTACTAAATAGACCATAAAACGTGTACCTCTATCATTATTAATATACATTTAATATACATATACTTTTCCATACCAAGGCATATTTATTTTACTATTATATTCATTCTCATCTTAAGTATTTATCATTACAAATGAAAATGCTTTCACCCATCCACTTAAAGGATTCAATTCTTACCCAAATACATATATCAACTGCTGGCATATATTTTTTTTCCCCACTCAATTCACTGAAATGACCAGCCAGCAGGTTACCTACTACAATTAGTCCTCTCATTCCTTTGAATTCAAACAGTACACTGAGATCCAGAAATACCCTTCTCTCCAGATTTTCCAAGTTCACCATTAAAGACCCTTTGGTCCTGGGAATTCAATATTACCAGGTTCACCTTGTGGACCAGCTGGATCAGCTGGACCAGGGCAACCATCAGGTCCAGTTGAACCAGGAAGACCTAGACCTGGGCTTCCAAATTGTCCTGGAAGACCTCATAGACCCATCAGACCAGGTGCACCAGTGGGGACTAATATTACCACCTAAACCTTGTATCACCATATTTGCCATAAGACCCTGGATCACAAGATCCAGATTCTCCAAAAAGAACCTATTGAACCACAAAAACATTGAGGCCCTGTTTAACCAGGTTCACCAGGCTTGCCTGGAGGTTCCTGGTCAACAGGAAAACCAAGTAATTCAAAACAAAAAAAAAAAAACCAGCAACACCCCTAAAGCCAGCAGGGCTGACTACTACTAGCATCAGCTTGTCCTAGAGTACCTTCTTCACCAGGTACACCAGATTTACTTTTGTTATCAACAGTATCAGGTTATTCATCCCAACCACTGTATTCCCTTATTTATGTTATTCCAATATCCATGTTTTAGTATATACACTCATTCACACTCAATCAAAAACAAACTTTCTTTCACAATGAATGAAAAACAGTTATGCATCCTTTCATGCATATGTCCAACATATTTCTCACACTAAGTTAAATTAGTTGACCTTCTTCTTCCCTACTGCCTCTTTTACAGCACCTCATCTTTACTCAATAATCCACATCTTATACAGGCATTTCTTATAATCAGTCACACAGATCATTCAGCTTTATTTTTCTCAGACAGCATATAAAAATTCCTACTTATCACATACATCGCTTACTACCACTGCTTGTTAAATCTCTTCTATCCAATTTTGTTACATTTGTAAAGCAACCCCCTTTAACAAAACCTTTCCCAGTTCACTTACTAGGAGCTAAACAAAATTATACTATAAACAGACACCAGTCTATACTAATCCATTCAAATGCCTTCAGCCTCTAACACCTTCCTTCACCACAGGAAATCATCAATCCAAAACTATCAAAACTACCAGTCTTCTAAATCACAACAGGTTTATCTAATGTAGCTACACACTTTTTATTACATTCTGTAGCTAACCCAACATTTACTACCACAAACAACCCAAATACCAGCACTACTATTATAACAGCCAGAGTTAGAAGGGACCTCAAAGGTCATCTAATCCAACCCCCTTTCTTCAGCAAACAGCTCTCTACCAATTCATAAAAATGACAACAGGCAAACCGCTCCACTATGTAATCGCTGGCTTCATTCCAGCATGCTCATACGTATCATCCCACATCATATCTTCTAACAGTTTTCACATAGGAGTATTTCTTCATCAATAAACAATATAAAAAAACGGAACCACAATCCCAAACATATGTATAAACACTACTTATACCATACTGTACAAAACAACCACACTTCCCTGCATTCTCTCAGATTACAAACCACATTACAAACCAGAGAAAAGAAAAAAAAATGTTGCACTATCAACATTCATACACTCATAAACAACTTTCTCTTCCCTTAAAACAGAGCCAAAGCCAGAAATACGTTACCATACAGTGCAAAAATCTATTGTCACAGAACCAATTTATCTAAATCTACACGAGCTTCTCAGCTGTATTCAATGATGCCACAGATTTAATCCAGAAAACAATTATCTATCATCGAATTCTACTCAATTGTGAAATTTTTCCTAAAATGTTTAGCTTCCTTACGAGCATTGTAAAATCCAGCAACAATTGTCACAGCAACAATTAAATATTTTCATTTCATAACACCACAAGACTCCCTACCAGTACTTTATTTCATTTATCAGATTTGTGTACAATTCATAATTCATAATCAAAGCTTTTTACAATAAAATAAAATATGATTCCCCTCATCTTGAATCTCAAGATATCCTTCAAAATCTCCCAGCTAGCAATTTTCTTATGGGCATACAATAAGAGACCATTACTTCCAACAGATATAAAAGGCAATTGTTAAAGAAAATCCAATTCCTGCTATGTATCTTGACTACGTTTGTTTTAGAGATACAGTGTTAGCTTTTCCTTTAACTTAATAAGTAATTACTAGTAACTTAGTAGGCTTGACATTCCATCTCAGTTCTCTGATTCAAACCAAGATAAACACTTATATAAAAAACATCAAAAATAGCCAGTTATTGTCCTCAATACTGGACTCCAGTTCATCATATGTAAAACATACACTCTACTATGCATAGAAAAAAAAACCCCTCTTTCATATCCACATCTATACACTAATCTTGGAATTCACCAATACGGAATTCCCTCCAACTGCCACATAAAGTCATTAAAAAAACCCATTATAACTCTTTCTCATCCTCAACCTCTTAATATACGTAACAACTCAGCCACAGAACTGCAAACCTTTCGCCTGTGTATTAAACACATGCCATCTATCCCAATACAATATTTAAATTCTCTACTCTCTCAAATAACCAATATCCACAAATCCCCTTATCTCCAGCTGCTTATAAACCAAGCCTGCTGCAATCAATTAATTCTCCTTCATACCTACTGCACCAAACTATCCCAGGAACAATAATAGCCCCTCAACAATTAACAACTTACCTCCTCAAAAAGAAAACACAGCCTGTCAACCCACTTAACTTCAAGACAGCCTCATATTCTCACATTCCTTGTCTTAAACAAGCAATACTATAAACCCTACACATACAGTCTCAACTCCAATTCATCAAACAAAAAAAAACCCTTAGTAATTACCATCTGCTCACCCAAAACATCTATCTTCGATTATTAATCACATTTATCAAAAGCTCTATTTCTCAAGAAATCAAGAATATCAGTTAGACTTCCCTACACCTCTTGCAATAATCTTTTCGCTCTACCAGCAATCTAACTATAACCATATGTATTACACTTCTTAAATCATACCAGCAAAAGGACAAAATATTACATAGCACAGCTGCTATCTCCCCATAAAGACACCATTCTGCTCTTCAAGATACAACTTACCAGCAGCCGTCATCCTTTGTCAGAGAGGGGGAAAGAAAAAGAAAGAAGAAAAACAAAACAAAACACATACTTCTACCACAGCATCTGCTGTCAGTTTTAAGTAGACGAAACCCATTCCTAGCATACGCTATGTCCTAAATTTAAAGTCAACACCCATATTTTTCTTCCATAATAAAATCCCTGTTTCATTATGACATAGACGTTCACCCTGAAGTGAAACATAAGCAAGCCAATATTCAACTATGTAAATATCCACTCTGATCCCTTTAAAACTCTTTCTCCACAGTGTCACCACCCAACATGTGTTTTAAATTAGTTCTCGTGCACAAGAACCCAGCACAAATATAGAGACATTTCTCTCACATGCTCTGCGTGCCCACATGTATTCAATCATGCTACTACATATCACCAACTCAGGATCAGACCCCTTGGCCACCTTTACTCACCAAGGACGCTTGCTCTCGCCAGCAGCTGCAATTTTTCCCCCGGGAAACCTCTTATTCTCTTGGCCTCTCAGTTCGAAAAGAAGCTAATTCCTGGACATGGAAGCAAGAGAAAACCAGCCACTGGAAAAAACTCCAGTAAGGGCCCTGCCAGGTTTCTCTCGTCCTCCATCCAGGAAAAAAGTCCTCGGGTCCCTGTTCGGGCGCCAATTGTTAAAAAAATTCCCCAGACCATGAGAATAAAAGCTAAAAGACCACATGATATATATATCATATAAACATTTATTAAACATAACATATATCAACACATAACATATATCAACACATAACATAAAGACACCGATATGATACCACTGTATCATATCAGGACCAATTAAAGACACCCAAAAGGTGTACTCAAAAAGGTAAAGTACCTAACTTCAAGAACCATCTTTTATAGGAGTTTCATGTCTAATTTACACCCCCTTCCTCCTGTCCATATATGGGGTTGTCTTGCATCCAATTTCATCATAGTTCCTTGGAACTCTCTAGATTAATCCATCAAGTTATTTATCCTGTTTACGAATGTTTATTGGCCTCAACAATAGGATTTCTTCATCTTGTTACAGGATGTAAACATGTTTTTGTACATTCTTGCTTTCCTGGCAAGAACTACTGTCCAAAAGGTCGGAAGTTTAGTACTCTAATAAGAGTGTTTTGTATCAATCTAGGCCTTAGATGCCTAGATTCTTTAGATTATTCCTAATATAGGCACATTTGTGGTTGAACCATATGATTTAATTATGATATATTAAGACATTTTCTTTCAAAACACTAATGGTTAAATGTAGTTTCTGAAATATTGAAAGGTTGTACTGTTGAAAATCGGTACAAAACAAGAGAGTGGTTAAATTCATTTGAATTTTACACATGAGTCTAAGAGGTATAAAGCTGCATCGGAAAGGATAGACTAGACCAGACCAGACCAGACCAGACCAGACCAGACCAGACCAGACCAGACCATAACAGAACAGAACAGAACAGAACAGAATAATTTATTGGCCAAATGTGATTAGACACACAGGGAATTTGTCTTAGTTCATAAAAGAAAAGATAAATTTGTCAAGAATCATAAGGTACAACAGTTATTGATAGTCCGGGTACAAATAAGCAATCAAATCATATTAGGATAAAAGTCTTGCCATATTTAATATCTGCAACACACACACACCTAAAAGGCACCAAGCTTGCAGCACAATGATCTGAAAACAGACAAGTTCTGTGCATGCCCTGGATGTAACATTCACTGGGATTCACATAAATAACACTCCTAAGGAAACCTAGCTCAAATATTTATACCACTTGCACATATTAAATTCTGGTGGGAATTCAAAATCTAATGAATGAATGAACTGTCCCAAAGTTTTCCTTCTAGGATAAGCATCTTAAATTAGCATGGGATGTTTTGGTATGTTGATATTACTTCCTAATTGTGATTTAGTAGGAAGAAGCAAAGAAGACAGTTGCTCTATTCTAGGAGGCATGATATATATTGTAAGCCTGTAAGTCTAGGAAGGCAGAAAATGGCCAGTATCGTAATCATAAACAGTTCCAGTGAGTTAAATGATGTGTCACCGGAAAACACCATTTCTTATCAAGAAATCAATATTGTAATTTAACCATTTTAAATTGGTTTTATATGCAGTCACTTTGAGCTGAGGTTCATGGGGGTTGAAGGCACTGATTTCTGGGGAAAAGAAATGCTAGCTGCAAGTCTCTGATGATTTATTTTCTAACACAAGTTGTAGATGATTAAAGTTCAAATTTTGTACATTTAAGCATATGTGTGGAGGCAGAAGTGACATTTCCATCACTAGATGGAAACATTAAAAATTAAAAATAAGTATGGCCTTCACTTTGTAAGAATCTTCAATGTTCACAAAGATCTAGAAAGAGTGAGGCTTCTCATTAACATAAATATGTGCTATTAAACACACAATTAACTCTCAGCTGACTACAATGTATGCACAATTTTTTTCATTAGGCAGGCATGGCTCATGAAACTCTACTAAAAGAGATAATCAGGTTTTCCCAAAGATTTAGTACAGTTACAGTCATTTACTGGTGTGATAGTGGAACTGAAAATAGTCATTTACTTTCCAGAAAGTATTCATAGATGCTACAAAGCACCATAGATGAAAGTGGTAAACTTAGAAATTCCAAAGTTTGTAAATTCTTCATACGTTGATAAATTGTACCTTTCCTACTTCCCTGGTACACTCTTAGTCTTCCGCACTGTAAATCAGAAATGGGGGGAACTTGATCAATGGCATCTGTTGTGAGATCAAGAACATTGCAAAAATGTTATTATTTTCCTGAGATACTGGAGGATATGAATGACAATCATAGCCATCCCACTCATGAAAATCAACATGCAAATGGGGTTCCTGATTCATGTAAAATAGGATTCGAAACCATTTGCTGCTTGAGAATTATGCTTGATTTTTTATTTTTGTATCCAACCAAGTGGCACATCAACGAGTGCCCACAGTGTTAAAATAACCTAAAGCCATGGTCACGACGTGAAAGAAGTAGTTGTGCGTTATTTGCTATTAATCTGTCACTGCAAATCTTCCAGTGGAAATTTGTTGCCAAGAAATGGGGACTCTGGAACATATAAAATAGTTATGGAGGCTGGATTTGGCTCATCCATCTTTGATATAAATAGCACTTTGACTTCAGTAATGCCTTTATGTAATCTTTGCAATTTTGTCCACTCCAAATCCACTGGCTAAAAACCCTCATGTGCAAACCTTCCAAATTATTCCCAGTTGATGGGAGTTACTGTGAAAATCTGTATGTGTTAGCACAAAAAGCATGGGCATACTGTTTGTTTTCTTATTATTTTTTGATCGTGATGGTGGTGGGATGCATTATTTTGCCCCTTTTATTTTTACCCTATGATTGACCACTATGGTAGGTATTGGTGGCTGCGATAGCTATGAGGACTGTTCTGGTTTCTGGTAGAAGTTTAGTAATTACAAATAACTCTCATTAAATGCATCATTTCAGGAATAAAGCAATTTCGTTTATTTCTCTGCTCTCTTGTACTTCAACACATTTCCGACATCAATCGGTCCGTTATCTCTCTTCTAGCCGCATTCCTCAAATTCTTTTTCCTGCTTAACTTAGACAAGATTTATTTCCTAACTACATAGCTATAAAAAACAGCCACTCTGACTAAATACAATACAAAATACTTTGGCTTACTTTAGCATGGTGAAAAAAACCCTCCATATTTCTTTACGCAACGTTGAAACTCCACCCTTCTTCTCCTGACGTGCCCATTACCTCACTACAATATTTAACCCATTCCTCTCCTTAATATCTTCTTCCAGACCTTTGCTCTCTATGTTTCTGAATTCTTCTGAATTTAGGATTAACCCAGCGTGCATCTGATTCTCCCTTGCTAGATCCTGAACTCATCACCCCATCCTGTGGCTGGCCTCCCACCTGTTCTACTACCTATAGCCCCGGACCCCCCACTACTTCATAAACACTCTCTGAATATGAGTCCTCAATATCTTCATCATCCTCCAACTGATCAAGAGTATGTACAACAAGGACAAGGTTAATACCCATATTAATTAAGAGTGTAGCTTATTTATTATTGATTGTATCTTGTTCTTCCATCCAGCCCTGTTTGCTATACTTGTCACTGGTCAGCTGTATTACATCCATGTTAACTGGATTTGATACTTTGACTAAACGTGTCATTTCAAAAACCTACCTCACTTGTCAACATCCCACATTAGGGAAAGTTGTTGATCATTTTGATATCACTTGGTGAAAAGCGGCAACCCACTAATTCAGTGGTTCTCAACCTGGGGGTCGGGACCCCTTTGGGGTTGAATGACTGTTTCACAGGGGTCGCCCAAGACCATAGGGTAAAGACAAATTTCCCATGGTTTTAGGAACTAAAGCTTTTATTCTAGTGCCTTGGAAGATATTACAATTTGACCAATCAGGCATTTACAGTGGGGGTGTCCCTCCGATCTTCCTGCCAAGCAGGTTAAAGCTCTGTTGGGAGAATTGGCACTAGACTTAGGGGTCAAGACATTAGAAAGATTGAGAACCACTGACTAATCACTTCTCTCAACTTAGTCTTCCTTAAAACTGTAAGGGCAATACTAGTTGTCAGCCTAGTCAGCCACTATATGGTAGAATAGGTTTTCATAAAGGGGACAGCAAATGTCATGCCAACATCCTTTTCTGTTGTCTCAAGGGATCTTACGTGATCTTTAAATGGCTGTGTCCTATGTCTGTTCAGAAGTGACACATATTAACCTC
The DNA here is from genome assembly GCF_031021105.1 of Erythrolamprus reginae. Classification (NCBI taxonomy): domain Eukaryota; kingdom Metazoa; phylum Chordata; class Lepidosauria; order Squamata; family Dipsadidae; genus Erythrolamprus; species Erythrolamprus reginae. The sequence goes on from NC_091951.1 coordinate 246,303,631, forward strand.
TGGGAATAATTGAGATCAGCCTAAATACTTTAATTTTTTTTTCTGGTCAAAATTCTCAGAATACTAGGAGAACAATGGCATGACTTATAAATCACATTGAAGATTATTTTTGGTTCATCTGAGGTGATAAATCATTGGAATATAAATTAAGATTGGACCATATACCTCTAGACTGCAGCAAAATGAAAACTGAGCAACAGAGAACAAACTGGTTATATTAATCAAAGATCTACTGTATTGGAAACTGAACATATAGAAAACTATAAAGTAAAAAGCACTCTTTTTATTAAGGATTTGTGAAACAATCTTCATTTTTAAAAAAGTTTGACACAATGAATGTGAGACATTTGAGTCAATAAAATAATTACATTTTGGGGAAAGATTGCAATAATTAAAAGTTATAATATTCCAATAAAAGTCAAGACAATCTTCCCAATAGGATTTTGAATATATTCAGTAAGTGAATAGTGATAACACTAAGTAATTGGGTTTTAATTGCAACAATGCATTTGGGTAACAGTTTCCCCATCTTTTAATTGAAGAAAAGGGAATTTCTCTTCCAGATTTTGAACCTCTTATTACAACTTTGTTGAATTCCAACCTTAAGGGTCTCTATTTCTTGATAGACATAAATACAATATGGGATCTTAGTAAGGTTGATAAGGGCAGAAGGATTCATTAGGATGCCCTTCCCCCACCCTTCCTATTAGCCAAGTATGAAGAATGACATAATCATTCTCTTATAACCATCACACCCTGAAATAAATCATTAGATGATTAATCTATTTCCTATCTGAAATAATCCGAGTAAACGGCTTTGAGTTAAAACGCTTTATTCTTCCACAGAGAAACAACAGCCGCGACTTACTTTCACTGCCGAATGCAATCTGACAGGAGACGCGTAAGCCCGGTAGCACAGGAAAACTTTCGCCCGGCAACAAGCGACGCCTGACAGCTCCTTTAGTTTGGCGCCAAAGCGCAGCGGCCAATCAGAGGTAAGAAAACAGTCCTGTCTGACTATAATGACTTTTGCTTAACAACAACTCTTTAACTAATTTTCCTAGTAACAGAAACTTCTGGATTTAACATCCCTCCCCCTTCTGCTTGATTTATTACAGATGTCTACTCAGATAAATATGTAATAAATTCGTCCAAACGGGCTGGTCTTCTGGGTGCCCGCTCAGACCTTTGTGGTTCTTGGAGGACCTGGGTATCCACCGATGAAGATGGCTCTTCCGGATGAGACTGTCCAGCACCCCCATGGCTGGAGCCTTGCGGAGCTGCAGCTGCGCTGGCTTGACTAGTAAATCCAGGTAAGTCCCAGTCTATTTGTTCCTGGTTCCTAGTAGGTCTTGAGTAATTTCCTGTGGGGTGTGAAGGAGGAGAGGCCCCATTACTTGTGGCAGCCATATTGTCCCTTATACTGGCAGATGCCAATCTCCCTCTAATGTGATCTATGTGCCTCTTCCAGAGGCGGCCATCACTTAGGGCAATTGTATATGTTTTTGGACCTGTTTGTTCTGTGACTATTCCAGTCTCCCACAATGTGCCCTTGTCAAAATTTTTAACATACACATTTTGGCCGATACATACCGAGCGTTCCGGAGTTGTGACATTTACCGTTTTTAACTGGACATAGGCTGGGTGCAGCCTATCCAAAGGTGACCTTAACTTCCTCCCCATCAGTAATTCAGCCGGGCTTCTATTTGTAGTCATACTTGGTGTGATATGTTGCATTAGAAGGAAAGTGTCCAGTCTGCCTTGAATTTCCCCTGGGGATGATCTTTTGATGGCCTCTTTGGCCACTCGGACATACCTTTCAGCCATCCCATTAGCCCACGCTGCGTGGACTGAGACCAAGGCATGTTTCACCCCCAACCCGGCGAGGAACATTTCAAACTCCTTGGAAGTAAATTGGGGCCCATTGTCCGAAACCAGAACATCTGGACACCCATGTGTCGCAAACAATTTTCGTAATACATTTGACACTGATGTAGTTGTAGTGGACCCTAGTAACAGTATCTCCAACCACTTGGAGTATGCGTCCACCACTATTAAGAACATGTTATTGTTCACTGGCCCCGCTAGGTCGATATGTATTCTTGACCAAGGGCCCCTAGGGGTGTCCCACTGTGCAGGGGTGGTTTTGGGGGGATTTGGTCTTGTCTCCTGACAGGACTTACATGTAGCAACCCAGTCCTCTATAGCCCTGTCCAGCCCTGGCCACCATAAATACCCCCTAGCCAAGGCCTTCATCCTGACCACCCCGGGGTGTCCTTGATGCAGCAGCTGCATCACTTGAGGCCTTAGGGAATGGGGGATGACTACCCTATCACCCCACAACACACATTCATGCATAACCGACAGTTCTAGCCGTTTTGTCTTAAACTCACCTACTATTGGGTCATCCCCATTGGCTGGCCATCCTTTTAGAATATAGTGAAGGACTTTTCCTAAGACAGGGTCAAGTTTTGTTTCCTTGGCTACCTCTTCTGCTGTCACGAGGGATGGAGTGCCTATGTCTATTAAGAGGACATCTCCAGCAGGGGCTGGGTCTACCACCTGCTGACCCAATGGGCAGCGGCTCAAGGCATCGGCATGATTAATTTGAGAGCCACCTTTATGCACTAGAACATAATCATAGCCAGCTAAAAATATAGCCCACCTGGACATGCGGGGGGACATGAATGGAGGGGTAGGTTTCCCAGTGGCTAATAATCCCAGCAACGGTTTGTGGTCAGTAATCAATTGGAAAGGGCGGCCCAACAAATAATTATGGAATTTTTTAACTCCGGCAACCAAAGCTAAAGCTTCTCTATCAATTTGGGCATAATTTCGTTCAGCCTGGGACAATGTTCTGGAAAAGTAAGCTATAGGTGCCTCCTGACCATTTGGTAATAAATGGGCTAGGACAGATCCCACCCCGTATGGCGAAGCGTCGCATGTGAGTCTGAGGGGTAATGTGGGACTATATTGCACGACTACACTTTGGGAAGTCAGGAGTTGTTTGACAGCAGTGAAAGATGCCTGTTCAGTATCTCCCCATTGCCATTGCGCCCCCTTGTGGAGAAGTCTATGAAGCGGCTCAGCTGCAGAGGCTTTATGCTTCAGAAAAACTGAGTAGAAATTCAATAGCCCCAAAAAGGCTTGCAGCTCTGCTTTACAAGTGGGGGCAGGTGCGTCTCTAATGGCCCTAATTTTGTCATCCGTGGGGTGAATTCCTGCTGCATCTATTTTGAATCCTAGGAAATCTACAGATGGAGTTCCCCATACACACTTGTCAGGGTTCAGCCTCAGCCCTTTTGCTTGTAACCTGGTCAACACCTGTCGGATTCTAGAGTGTAATTGGTCCCTTGTGTCCCCACAAATTAGAATATCATCGAAGTAAGGGACGACCCCTTTAAGCCCCCATAACAAGCGTTCCATTAGTCTCTGGAAAATACCTGGGGCTACACTAATGCCAAATTGCAGGCGTGTGCACCTGAAGGCACCCCTGTGGGTAACTATTGTCTGGGCTAAAGAAGTGGCTTCATCTACAGGGAGCTGTAGGTATGCCTGGGCAAGGTCCAGCCTTGCAAAGACCTTCCCAGACCCTAAAGTGTGCAGCAAGTGCTGCACAACTGGAATTGGATAAGAGTTGTGCTGTAATGCCTTATTCAAAGTGGATTTGTAATCAGCACACACACGCAGAGATCCATCAGGTTTAAGGGGGGTTACAATAGGTGTCTCCCAGGGAGCGTGTTCAATAGGAACCAAAATGCCTTGGGATTGGAGTTTGTCCAATTGGGCATCTAATTTGTCAAGCAAGGGCAGAGGTACCCTCCGAGGCTTCAATCTCAAGGGGGGAATGGCTGGGTCTAAGGAGAAGGAGATTGGGGGTCCCTTATATGTTCCCAACCCTGGTTTAAAGACATCTGGAAATTCTTTCACAAAATCAGGTGTGTTGGGTGCAAAAATTTTGTGGACACCGGTGATGGCTAATCCTAGGGGAGCCATCCAATTCAAACCCAACAAAGAATGATTTGCCCCGTCCACGATTAATAGGGGCAACCTATGTTGCACATTTTTAAAAGTGATAGGGACGCTAGTAGTACCCAACACACTAATTGGGTGTCCCTGAAAGTCTTTGATAACAATATCTGATGGCAGCAGAGTCTCGAGACAAATCAGGTAAATAAAGTCTTAGTTTGTGCCACGGCATCAAAGTATATTTGGAGCCCGTATCAAGCTCCATGTGGCAGGGATGTTGATTTAATAGAAGAGGGACAACAATTTTATTAAGGGGAGAAGGAGTAGCTGCAGAAGCAGGGCTTGCAAGGTTACCTCGGTTGTACCACGGTCTCCGATTTCCCCGTCCTTGTTGTCGGAATGGCCGGTAGGAACGTTGGGCAGGGAACGTTGGCAGCAGGTCTTGGTTCCCTGAGTTGTCATCAGGCAGGGAGGCACGGCATACAGCAGCAATGTGGCCTCGTTTGTCACAGCGGCGGCAGAAGGCGTCCTTGAAGGGACATCTGGAGCGTGCATGTTGACCTCGGCAGCCAGCACAAGCAGGGAAGTTTTGGCGGAGTTGCCGGTTAGGGGGTCCACGAATCAGGCAGCAGTCGTCGTCCTGGGCATCAAAATCAGCGGTGTAGTAGTCTAAAGAAGAGTTGACTTGTGCGCGAGGATGTGCAGTGAGTTTGCATACAGTTGACAGCTTGTCATTCGATTTCAATTCAGCGGCAGCAGACTCTGCCACTTCAGCCGTCTGGGCAGCTTTGATCACATCTTGCAGGGTAGAATCTTCCGTGGCTAACAGCTTATTTCGGATGGAGACATTCTTCATGCCGAAGATAATGGCATCTGTCAATCTCGCCTCAGGGTTATCAAATTGACATTTTGCCAATATTGTCCTGAGGTGAGTTGCGAACTGATTAATTGTTTCCCCTTCGGCTTGGGCCGTGCGGGAAAACTGGTGTCGGTAAACCCTAGCGGGCTTAGTTGGTTTGAAATGAGAGGCTAATTTCTCTTTCAGAATTTGCCAAGAGACGGAATTGGCAGGCTCTGGGTCTGTCAGGGTGCCCGCCAGCTCAAAAATTTGAGTGCCGCAATAGTTAAGGAATAAAGCTCTTTTGCGGCTGTCAGCGGCATCTTGCATGCCGGCTGCTTCCAGAAAAATTTCAAATTTTGCCATATAGGCAGTCCAGGTTGACCGTTCAGGGTCAAAAAGCTCCGGCGGCTGAATGATTGACGGGGTAGACATAATGATTTAAGGAGAAAAAGCAGTCCTCAAGACCCTCGTCGCCAATGAAATAATCCGAGTAAACGGCTTTGAGTTAAAACGCTTTATTCTTCCACAGAGAAACAACAGCCGCGACTTACTTTCACTGCCGAATGCAATCTGACAGGAGACGCGTAAGCCCGGTAGCACAGGAAAACTTTCGCCCGGCAACAAGCGACGCCTGACAGCTCCTTTAGTTTGGCGCCAAAGCGCAGCGGCCAATCAGAGGTAAGTAAACAGTCCTGTCTGACTATAATGACTTTTGCTTAACAACAACTCTTTAACTAATTTTCCTAGTAACAGAAACTTCTGGATTTAACACTATCAGCAACCAGAATTAAATTTTGAGTAAGTCAAGGATTGCAGTGAATGAGGATGTAGAAGAAAAATGGATGGGGATATATTGCATTTATAAGGGGGAATTTCTTGATCCTTCCTTTTGGGAAATGGGAAAAATGTTTCCTTTCTTTAGTTTTCAAATGTTAAAGCCATTTGGGGTAATGTAGAAAATTGTCCTGAATTTTTTCAAATTGTAAATCACTATTCAATTGAATACTTGGAAGCTAAATCCTATAAGAGTAATTAAAGAAACTTGGATTGTTTAGTGCTTAGTCTGCGGAGAGGGGCGGCATACAAATCTAATTAATAATAATAATAATAATAATAATAATAATAATAATAATAATAATAATAAAAAAAAAAAAAATCTGGAGCAGTATTTCTTCATCTCAGTCATCTTAATATGGATAACTTTCAACTGCCAGATGACTGGGTAAATTCTGGGAATTGAAGTTCATTCATCTTAATAGCAATAGCAATAGTAATAACATTTAGGCTAATATACTTCCCATAGCACTTTACAGTGAGGTTTACAATCTGGGTCGTCATTTTACTAAACTTGGAAGGATGGAAAGCTGAGTCAACCTTGAGTCCTGTCAGTATTAAACTCCAGGCTGTGGGAAGAGTTTTGCCTACAGTATTGCACTTTAACCACTGGGCCACAGATCTAGAGAGAAGACTAAGGGAAGATATCCATCTCATCACATCTCATCTCATCTCATCTCATCACACTATATCACATCACATAATAGCTGTCTTTCAAGATCTGAAGGGGCAGAGATGGTGAATTAATTCCCCAGAGCACTTGAGGATAAGACAAGAACCAGTGGATTCCTCCAATAAAGAGAAATTTCTTGACTATTGAGCAATGGAATAACCTACTTCTTGAAGTCCTGAGTACTCCATCACTGGGCAGTTTCATAAAAATGTAGACAGCCATTTGTCTAGGATGGTAAGAGGGTTTCTGCAGAATGTTGGACAACTCCGCAGTCTGCATTGGTTGCCGATCAGTTTCCGATCACAATTCAAAGTGTTGGTTATGACCTATAAAGCCCTTCATGGCACCGGACCAGATTATCTCAGGGACCGCCTTCTGCTGCACGAATCCCAGTGACCAGTTAGGTCCCACAGAGTGGGTCTTCTCCGGGTCCCGTCAACTAAAGAATGTCGCTTGGCGGGACCCAGGGGAAGAGCCGGTCCTCTGGAACCAACTCCCCCCAGAGATTAGAATTGCCCCCACCCTCCTTGCCTTTCGTAAGCTGCTTAAAACCCACCTCTGCCGTCAGGCATGGGGGAATTGAGACCCTCCTCCCCCTAGGCCTTTACAATTCTATGCATGGTATGTATGTATGTATGTTTGGTTTTTTATATTAATGGGTTTTTAATTGTTTCTAACATCAGACTACTATTGTACACTGCTTTATTGTTGCTGTTAGCCGCCCTGAGTCTCCGGAGAGGGGCGGCATACAAATCCAATAAATAAATAAATAAATAAATAAATGAATGAATGAATGAATGAATGAATGAATAAATAAACTGATCCCTGGATTTTATAACTCAATATTAACATAAATCAATCAATCAATCAATCAATCAATCAATCAATCAATCAATAATAAATTATTTTCAATATTTTTCTAACCCTGCTGTTCTGTTCGGGTCTGTGAGACCCGAAATCAAAGTTTGAGACCCTGTAAAAAATTTTCCCTGCATATCTGAAACTTGAAATTTCATGACTTTTCATAATTTCAGGGGTTCTCTCTGTGAGAATTTTTTTTGGGGGGTGGGGGGTTTCTTTCTTGCTGAAAAAAACCCCTCCCTAATGTTATGTTCCCGGGTCTATTTGACCCGGACTGCAAATTGATCATTTTAGGTACTTATATTTGGTCTTTTTGAAAGCTTTTTTCACCTGGAAACATGTTTGAACATTTCTGCACACAATGGAATGAAAATTTAACTGAAAAAATTAATCCTTATTGGTTTATTTTGCACATAAATGTGCCCCCCCCGTTTTTGTGAAAGTTTTTTTCAATTTATGGATAGTTTTGCTTGCAAAATGCAGTCTATTTTACTGGAGTTGGTGTGGGAATGGTAGCTTGAACATTTCTGAATATAAGAAAAATATAAAGGAACTGAAAAAAATGATTCTTACTGGTTTTTTAACATCAGAAATAAGCCCCCCCCCCCCCTCGGCTGCTTGCAACCATTTTCACTTTTTATTTTTTTATGCTCCAAATCCGAAATATTCTTTAAAATCTTAGGCATCCATTTACTCAATTTAACAATGCTGATCATCAAAAAATATTTTTGGGGTGGTGGCTAATTGTTTTCTGGGCAAAAAAAAATCATAACTTCGAATCTGTTTCTGTTCGTATATGACCGGACCAAAAATATTTTTTTTAGGTACTTGAATTTGATCTTTTTGAAAACTTTTTCAACTGGAAAACTAGTTTGAACATTTATGAACATAATGATATGAAAATTGAACTGGAAAAATTGAGACTTATATTTTTATTTTGATCAAAAAGCCCCTCCCCCCATCCTTTCTGAATTTCGTGTCAATTTCTATTTTTTAAGGCTACAAATCCTTAAGGAATTTTCCCCCAAAAGGTTTGATATACTAAATTGAACATTTCTGAATATAAGAAAAATATAAATGAACTGAAAAAAATGGTTCTTATTGGTTTATTTTTGCCACAAAAGGGACACCCCCCCGGCCTTGCTGTGTGCCATTATTGTCACTGTTTATACATATTTGTCTAGAAATATTTGGAATATCCTTTTGAAAATCAACCACATTGTAGACAGATAACTAATTTTATGAAAGAAATCCATTTTACTAAAAAAAAAGTATGTAAGTTTGAAATTAACAGCATAATTTTTATATAAATTGAAATAACTTTATATGCAAAATAAACCAATATGCATCAATTTTTCCACTTCAATTTTCATATCATTATGTTCAGAAATGTTCAAGCTACAAATCCCACACCAACTTTAGCAAAATTGAATGTATTCTGCTAGCAAAACTATCCATAAAGTGAAGACTATGTCACAGAAACGGGGAGGGAGGCACATTTATGTGCAAAATAAACAAATAAGGATTAATTTTCTCATTTCAATTTTCATATCATTGTGTGCAGAAATGTTCAAGCTACCAATCCCACACCAACTTTAGTAAACTAGAATGGATTTTGCAAGCAAAACTATCCATAAATTGAAAAAACTTTCACAAAAACGGGGGGGGGCACATTTATGTGCAAAATAAACCAATAAGGATTAATTTTTTCAGTTCAATTTTCATTCCATTGTGTGCAGAAATGTTCAAACATGTTTCCAGGTGAAAAAAAGCTTTCAAAAAGACCAAATATAAGTACCTAAAATGATCAATTTGCAGTCCGGGTCAAATAGACCCGGGAACATAATACAGTGAACCCTTGAGTTTCGCGTCCTCAAGTATCGCGAGAGGGCTATTTCGCGAGTTTTCAACCCGGAAGTAAACTCCACCATCTGCGCATGCGTGCCCTTCCACGCATGCGTAGATGGTGGAGTTTCCCCGCCGGGCAGAGGCTTCCCTGGGTCTTCCCCCTTCCCCCAGAGGCTTCCCTGGGTGCCCGCTCGCTTGGGGACATCCCAGCTCCGCTCCCCAGCTGGGAAGTGGATCTAGGGAGTCCCCACCGCGTGCGCGTTGCTGGGGAAAGCGCGCGTGCTTGGGGACATCCCAGCTCCGCTCCCCAGCTGGGAAGCGGATCTAGGGAGTCCCCACCGCGCGCGCGTTGCTGGGGAAAGCGCGCGCGTTTGGGGACATCCCAGCTCCGCTCCCCAGCTGGGAAGCGGATCTAGGGAGTCCCCACCGCGCGCGCGTTGCTGGGGAAAGCGCGCGCGCTTGGGGACATCCCAGCTCCGCTCCCCAGCTGGGAAGCGGATCTAGGGAGTCCCCACCGCGCGCGCGTTGCTGGGGAAAGCGCGCGCGCTTGGGGACATCCCAGCTCCGCTACCCAGCTGGGAAGCGGATCTAGGGAGTCCCCACCGCGCGCGCGTTGCTGGGGAAAGCGCGCGCGCTTGGGGACATCCCAGCTCCGCTCCCCAGCTGGGAAGCGGATCTAGGGAGTCCCCACCGCGCGCGCGTTGCTGGGGAAAGCGCGCGCGCTTGGGGACATCCCAGCTCCGCTCCCCAGCTGGGAAGCGGATCTAGGGAGTCCCCACCCCGCGCGCGTTGCTTGGGAAAGCGCGCGTGCTTGGGGACATCCCAGCTCCGCTCCCCAGCTGGGAAGCGGATCTAGGGAGTCCCCACCGCGCGCGCGTTGCTGGGGAAAGCGCGCGCGCTTGGGGACATCCCAGCTCCGCTCCCCAGCTGGGAAGCGGATCTAGGGAGTCCCCACCGCGCACGCGTTGCTGGGGAAAGCGCGCGCGCTTGGGGACATCCCAGCTCCGCTCCCCAGCTGGGAAGCGGATCTAGGGAGTCCCCACCGCGCGCGCGTTGCTTGGGAAAGCGCGCGCGCTTGGGGACATCCCAGCTCCGCTCCCCAGCTGGGAAGCGGATCTAGGGAGTCCCCACCGCGCGCGCGTTGCTGGGGAAAGCGCACGCGCTTGGGGACATCCCAGCTCCGCTCCCCAGCTGGGAAGCGGATCTAGGGAGTCCCCACCGCGCGCGCGTTGCTGGGGAAAGCGCGCTCGCTTGGGGACATCCCAGCTCCGCTCCCCAGCTGGGAAGCGGAGCTAGGGAGTCCCCAAGCGCGCGCGCACCCCAGGCGCGAGCAACGGGGTGGGCGGGCGAAGGGCGGGCGGCAGTGGAAGCAAAAACACCATCTGCGCACGCGCAGATGGTGTTTTTACTTCCGCACCGCTACTTCGCTAAAAATCGATCATCGCGTGGGGTCCTGGAACGGAACCCTCGCGATGATCGAGGGTTCACTGTACTAGGAAGTTCTCACAATTGAAATGTGATCATGCTTATTTTTTATACATATATGGTAATAAATAGACTGTATTTCATGATAAAGTAAAAAGATCGGTTATCTCCATTATTCTTTTTATAATAATCTATCCAATGATCTGGAGCCTCCTCCAAATTTCAGTGAAGTCCATAACATGAAAATGGGGCCCTTTCTTTCTGATTGACAAGTATAGACAAGCAGAAAACTTTCAAAGTGATTACAAGATGTGTAGCAAGAAAAACAAAAATATAACACCAGTAGCACTTTCTTCAACTTTTACCAGTATAAGTCACATCAATATCTGTCCAAGAGAATTTTGAAAGAAATACATGAGGGTGGGGGGGATGAACAAACAGAATCTGCTTTTACAAGGGAAGGAACCATGGGTGGGCTGCTGCCCAGATTGGGGGGGAACGCAGTGGGGTAGCGAAAATGGAGCTCCACCCCACAGCACCCAATTTGCACTGAAAGATGTTGAAAAAAAAATGCAGGGCGTCCTGCATAGGCCACGCCCACAATGCAGTAGTAAAATGTTTGGTAGCCCTTCACTGGAAGGAACGTTCTGACAAATTTCATGGAAGATTTTGTTACTACCTTGGTTTCAAGACCCTAAAACTGTAACCAGCATGAAACAAAAGCACCCAATGTTTAAATTAAAGAGCAATAATTCAGAGCACCTGTAGCAGTTTGACTCCAGTTCTAAGGCTATTTAAATGACTTTGCATCTAAAGCAAGTATTTCCTCTAATATTGTAATACTCATTTTTCTTAGTCTATACCCCTTTTCCTAAACAATACAATTTTATTCCAGACTGCATACAGGTTTAGAAAGAACAAATTGGTAACTCTGCATTTTAAAAGATCCAGCAAATAATTTCTCCACTGCTCCTATGACAGTGTTTTTGACAATCTATAAATGAGTCTTAAAGGTTTTTGCTTAGCCCCCTTTTTGTACTGTTCCATTTTTGTCTTTTTAAAATAATAAAATAAAATAAACAAAGAATCACCCCCTCCCAGTTACTTTAAAACATGCTTTTTAAATGAATGGGTGACCATGTTTCTGTGTCCATAGCATATAACGGAATCCTATCTAGTTCAGATGATCATGAAAAATGAAGCTTAAAAAATAGTACGAGGCAAAGATATTTTTTCTGTACTCTCGGTATGTCCACATAATCACCAGGAATTGAGCTGAGTCTTAAGGGAAGCTTTATTTAAATGAAGTAACTCTTTACTCATGATTTAATTAGAATGCAGAGACCTTCAAAGGAGATTGGAACTTTCCTGCAAGCATTTTTCCCTCTCCTAGATGTAAATTGTTTTGTGATTAATCAGCTGTATTACCACTGTTCATTCAGAAGAATTCTGGAAATGCAAGTTGATGTATCTGAACTACACAAAGTGGCTATCCAGTTATTATATAATTGCAGAGCAATACAGATGCTTTCAGCACAAAATAAGAATGTATTCATAATTTCATTATTTGGCTGGTTTGTTTCCTGAAGGACTTTCCCAAACTATTTCAGAATAAGTGGCTTGATGTTTGTTTTCAGATATCATTTACTAGTTTATTGAAATATAAAATACACCCAAAAAATTGAAAATAATGGGAAACTAGGAGAGGAAAAAGGGGAGTGGAAAAAGGTAGGGGGAAAGGGGAAAGAAAAAGAAAAGCATCCCCTTCCAATTCTTTTTAGTTCAGTAGAATAAAGTAATAGCAATAGTACCTGTTCTGCCTGACTGGCTCGGCAATGCGTAATAGTCCAGTGAAAAGAAATCAAACACACACGTGCTCTGCTAATCAGCAAACTTGTATTAGATACACAAAAATAGCTTACTCAAAAAACCCAGTTCTTAATGTCCGAAAACAATGCAAGGCTTACTTCAGCCGCATACAAAAAAAAAAACACAGGGAAAAACAAACAAACAAAGACCACCTGGAATGAGCAAAGACGTTTCAGGAGTCCTTTTGAATCTTTGAAGCAAACAGCAAGTCCCAGAGTTTTCACCTCCCACTTGTCTGACAAAGCTGTGTTGAAAACTCCAACAGCACAGAAACTTCGAAGCAGGAACCACAAAACAACACAGATAAACAGCCACAGTTTGCCTTGGCCCTTGTTCCCTTTTTATCCCTTTAGCCCTCATTAAGGGAACCATACCCAACCCAGGTGCTCCTATCATGATTTGTAATACTCCTTAAAGTGATCCCTTCTTTGCATAGCTCTTCGGCTATGTAAATCAATGTATTGATGTGCAGATGAACTGAGCGAGGACAGACTGTCTCAGGAACTGCAGGCCAAATCCCCTAGGCTGTCTGCTGAATCCTCCTGGCTGTCTGCCACATCTTCCTGGCTGTCTGCCACATCTTCCTGGCTGTCAGCCAGGCTTTCACATTCACTTTGTGCCGCGTCTCTCCCATCTGTGGGAGCAATGGCTGGCCCAGGCCCAAACACAACAAGTACCTAGACCTATATACTGCCTTATAATGCTTTACAGCCCTTTATCCTGACAATGTCAGCATATTGCCCCCAACAATCTGCATTCTCAGTTTAGCAACCTTGGAAGAACAAAAAGCTGAGTCACCCTTGAGCCAGTCAGGTTCGAACCCCTAGCTGACAGACAAAATTAGCTTACAATACTGCATTTTCTGCACCGCCATGATTCCTATAATAATATATAATAGTGATGACAAACCTTTCTTAGCTTAGATGCCAAAAGGCTGTGTATGTGCCCACACCCATAATGCAATGCCCTTCCCCCATGTATGCACACAGAACCTCCCTACGCACAGGCCTCACTAAAGCCTCTGGACTTCTGGTAGGCCCCTTCGACTTCCCTGAGCTTCAGGAAAGTCTCCGGAGCCTGTGGATAGTGAAAAACAGGCCTAAAGGGCCTACCCAAAGTTCAGAAACAAACTTCCAGTAGGCCCATTGGGCCATTTTTCACCCCAGGCTTCAGGAAAGCCTCCAGAGCCTGCGGATGGCGAAAAATGACCCAACGGACCTACCGGAAGTTCCTTTCCATTGCCATAATGGATATTTCTGTATATAACTTTTGACTTTTACAGAACTGTGTTCAGTTCTGGAGACCTCACCTACAAAAAGATATTGACAAAATTGAACAGGTCCAAAGACGGGCTACAAGAATTTTGGAAGGTCTTAAGCATAAAACGTATCAGGAAACACTTAATGAACTCAATCTGTATAGTCTGGTGGACAGAAGGAAAAGGGGGGACATGATCAAAACATTTAAATATGTCAAAGGGTTAAATAAGGTTCAGGAGGGAAGTGTTTTTAATAGGAAAATGAACACAAGAACAAGGGGACACAATCTGAAGTTAGTTGGGGGGAAGATCAAAAGCAACACGAGAAAATATTATTTTACTGAAAGAGTAATAGATCCTTGGAGCAAACTTCCAGCAGACATGGTTGGTAAATCCACAGTAATTGAATTTAAACATGCCTGGGATAAACATAGATCCATCCTAAGATAAAATACAAAAAATAGTATAAGGGCAGACTAGATGGATCATGAGGTCTTTTTCTGCCGTCAGTCTTCTATGTTTCTATGTTTCTACATACTAATATGTACTGGCCATTTTAATAACAATAAACCTATCTAGTCAGAAAAACCCAAAATCAAAGTTTCATTTTTTTTTCAAACCTCAAACACAAAGTCCGAAAGTGGTTTCCAAGTAGAAACAAGTTGCATTCTTTTCTTAATTAATGAAATCAATGTATCCATCTCCACTAACTCCATCAGTTTTTGCAACCAGTCATCCATTGTGGGAAAGTGGTCTGACATTTATGCATGTGTATGTGTAAGTCATATATACCAGGGATGGTTAACCTTTTCAGCACTGAGTGCTGAAACAGGAGCGTGCATGTGCACACCAGAGCACTGAAAACCAGAAGACAGCAGCTGATTGGTGCACCTGCATGCGGCTTCCAGGTGCACTTTCAAGTTCCATCCCTTGCATGCAGTTGGTCATGCAATGTATGCATGTGACAGAACCTGGAAGTGCAGCTCGTGATAGCGCATGTGTCCACAGAGAGAGCCCTGCATGCTACCTCTGGCATGTGTGCCATAGTTTTGCCATCACATATATATACAGTGATCAATTGTGTGATTCAGGGCTAGTCCCATAATGGAAGTTTAATGTTCTGCCTTTAGCAGGGTTTACAATACCCTGGGGAGAAAAAGAAGGCAGGGTGATGTGCAACATCAGGCAGAAGGTATTCCCTACTTTTCAAATTTTGGAATATAGTTTAGGCCTTTGCAATCTGGTTACTTACCTCGTACTTCACAAAAACACAAAACCTACACACCAATCTCTATACTGCCTTTTGTTCTTTAAATGTCTTGTCTTGACTTGTCTTTCCTTCCTTCTTTCCTTCCTCCCTCCCTCCCTCCCTCCCACCCTCCTTTCTTTCTTTCTTTCTTTCTTTGTCATGTCATCACCTTTTGTGATCTCCTGACAAGCAAAGTTAATGGAGAAGACAGATTCGCTTAACAGCCATGTTACTAATTTAACAAGTTCAGTGATTCATTTAGCAACTATGGCAAGAAAGGTTGTAAATGGGGCAAAACCAGGGGTGTGCTGCTACACGGACGGGGGGAGGGGGACACAGTGGGGTAGCAAAAATGGAGCTCCAATCCAGAGCACCCAATTTGCACTGGAAGATGTTGAAAGAAAATCCAGGGTGTCCTGCTTAAGCCACGGCCACAGTGTGGTAGTAAAAATTTTGCTAGCCCTTCACTGGGCAAAACTCACTTAATGAATATCTCACTTAACAACATAAATTTTGGCCTCGATTGTGATAGTAAGTCAAGGAAAACTTTTTGAGTGAACCTCCCCAAAGCGTTTCTTTAATACTGTTAATAATACTATATTCAGTGTGCACATTACTTCAGCATCTATTAATTTTTGATACTGTTCTTCGTTTAAGACACATGTTCTTTTATTCTAAGCATACCCTTACCTAGGGTGGTGTTTGCCACTTTAACAAAATTGTATTGCTTGTGACATACCGTACCTCATACTATGAGCTACCTTTTCACCAGCGTTTGTAAGTCTTAAAACTTCTCCATCTATTTTTCTATCTTTGTAAAACGTACTACCAAGCCACACAAATTAATCTAGTTTATTTTCCTCTGTTATTTATAACGTGTAACCATTTATCCTATTTACTCTGTCAAATACAACTACTGTGGCCTTTGATAAATTAATTTTTCAATCCACAGTCTTCAAATATCATTCACATTATGTGATATTTGGTACAAATCATCTTATTTCTCAACCAGCAACACATTATGGTCTGTATACAAGGGTGCATGTACGTTCATGCCCCCGACCAATATTCCTATATTATCACCACAAATGTATCATACATTACACATTTATCCACAAATGCATTAAACAAAGGGAAAACATAAATCTTAGTCTCTGCACAGTACTGAGCCACTCATTTTATCATTCCATTTATTCTGATATATTCTTTACTGTCAGCATTTAACACTCCTGTTGCATTTAGCAATTACTTCCAATCCCTTTGTGCACACTTTCTTTCCCACATTCATACATTTTTCGGTTATATGTTGATAAACAAAAAGTGGATCTTCAGTAGTGATGGGCGAACCCAACGGTGTTCGGGTTCGGCAAATTCAGACGAACTTTAGCAAAATTCAGCCGAACCCGAACCGAACCTAAACCTGAACGGGGAATCCCACCAAGAGATTCCGGAAGTGGAGCTTTGATGTCACATATACCGGCAGGTTGCTAAGGACGCCAAAGTGATCACTTCCTGGATTCCATGAAATCCAGAAAGTGATCACCTTGGCATCCTTAGCCACCTGCCGGTGACGTCAAAGCTCCGAACGCTGAACGCGACCCCGAACTTTGCCCGAAGTTTCAAAAAAATTCAGGTTCATGTTCGGCATACTGAACACCGCAAAATTTGGTACGGACCTGAATTGTGCGGGTTCGGTTTGCCCATCACTAATCTTCAGTTTACCTGCTCAACATAAAAGTATACTTGTTACCTATCACCTGAGTATTTAAAGCACCGTCAGATGCTCCATAACTTCATACTGTCACTTGTTATACTTTCTGTCTGTAGGAGGGTTTGAATTTAAAATTCTAATTATTAACAACTCATCTCTCTGATAACCTTTTATGATATTTTCTTTTTCCTCTGTCAAGTGGCTAAGTCTGTTATGTCAACTTCTAATATTTTAATTTATTTTGATGTTTCAATCAGAATTCTTTCAATTCTTTGCCACACTAACAAATTAATTCCCTTTTTGTATCCACTCTTGAATGTTTTCTTTTTGTCTACAGGAACAATAACCACTTTTTTCAATTTGTCAGGCACAGACACTATTTTTATACACACAATAAAAAAGGTGAATATGGACTGATTTTGGGAATAGAGGTAGCCCAGTCTGAGTCTACATAATTTACTGGTCGAGTTATCTAGGTTTTGGTGGACCAATATCCAGAACCCAATTACTGAATACATCCTTAGATATACAGCAAGAACTAAGCAAGTCACATTGTTCTGTCTGTTGTGACAATTAGGAACCTAGATAAGGTGGATGCACTGTATCCTTAATTGCATGGGCTCACAACACACTTATGTTTTTTCTTTAATTTGATGTGTTGCTTTGTGCCCTTTACTCAGTTCCATAAATATGAGAAAAAGTGGGACTTTAAGAAAGTATTCTACAGCCGTTGCTTTTCCATATTAAAAAAAATGGAACTAGTTCAAATAATTGGAAGGAAGTAATTTTGTTTTTAATAAGGAATCAGTTGAGATTGGATATTTTGCTCAGAACAGGTTTCCACATTAGTGCAGATATTAACTTGGATAGAAAAAAAGTAACCAGTTAGCAGTTACTCAATAAACCCCTGTCAATCAGAGTTGCTTGTTGAAGTTGACATGATGGTCTACTTGGCAGAAGAAAAAGGGAAACATTGATGGAATCATAAAAGATTATCAGAGAGATGAGATGTTAATAATTAGTGTTTTCGATTCAAACCCTCCTACACAAGTACCTATTACAAGTGACAGTGTGAAGCTCTGGAGCATCTGTTGGTGCTTAACAACTCGGGTGATGGGTAACAAGTAGTAGAAAAAATGTTATCTAATTACATGCGAAGCTTCTATATAGCATTCTAAGATGTTGAATTTTCAAAGGAATTGCTGTAACATGGAACTACACTGTAATGAAAAGGATGATTAATCTTCTTCCTCCATTTGCCAGCTTTAATTAGAAAAAACAAATGAGCATCTCTAGATTGAAATCCTCCTGCTGCATAAGCTTAAAATTACCTGTCTATTTCAAGTTATATTTGCAAATTTGATTGAAATGATTGTGATTGTAAGCTGCCCAGAGTTACCCTGTGGTAAGACGGGCAGTCAATAAAATATATAAATAACTAAATGGAAAACTTTAGCCTCTGGGTGAGTGGGTCTGTGTCTTACTGCAGTGTTTACTGAGTTATTCCGGGCTCTCCCACTGTAATGGTTGGTGGGGATGGCCTTTAGAAGCAGGAGGAAGTGCTACAGAGTGGACACTGAGCGATGTCAGTTAGCTACAAGCTAACTTGGCCCACAGAAGCAGGGTATCTATGGAAACATTTCAGAAAGGACCCCCCCCTCCAGTAATGGGCAGCCAAAATGTTTATTGCCACACTGTGGATGTGGCTTATTTTGTGGGTGTGGCTTGATGGTTATGTGACTGGGTAGGAGTGGCTTGCCAGCCATGTGATCAGATGGGAGTGGCTTGAATGATCATCATCGTTCAAGTGAACTCTTAAGTCCTCAACTTACAATCTCACCAGTGTCACTCTCTGGGATAACAATTGGCTTCACGTTTCCCGCGCTCTCCTTACTGGGTCACCCCCTGCCTCAGGCTAGGTAGCTAGGCGAACAGGTGCCGATCAACTGCTGAGAAAAAAGGGGGGAGGAAATGGCCCCCCTGCAACTTCTGCCAGTGCTGGTCTCCCTGCCACTTTCCAAGGAGGAGGAGGAGGATAGGAGGGGGGATGATCACCTGGAGCTGGGCACACAGCTTCATCTCCACCGGTGGAACTCTGTTCCACCCGCTCCTACCTGCTGCCCCCCCCCCCCCCCGCCCCCTTCTCCCAGTTTCACGAGAAGGGAAGAAACAGAAAAGGTGATGAAATAAATTGTTTTAGTCTTATAAGATTCTGCTAATGTAAAATTTCAAAAAAGATAAATGATAGTACTCCTAGTTGTGCTTCTTGCCTGCCTTGAAGGTAGACAACATCCATTTGGAATTCAACTAGATATAAATTAGTTGCCCTGAATTTATTGGTTCTTCTGATTGTATTCTAAGATAAATCTACATGAGTAATACTATAGAAGTAAAGATGTAGGAGATGACCAGACTGAGAGAGGGATCAAATGTGTAATAAGTCACAAGTCCCTGCACACCAGAAAGAGATCTAAGTCCAGCCCATCTTAAATGCCTCTCATATCTCCCACTAATTTCCCTTGACCATTAGTTGGTTAGATTATTGTAGAGAGTTTAAGTTTACAATAAATCTTTATACTCGTTTGAATTTCCTGAACCCCTGTGCTTGACAAATATATTACAAATAAATAGAAAGTATAATTGTATTATGTTTCACTCTGATTCCAGACTACAATATAAGCAGGGCATACATTTGCTATATTTTCTATAGGGAAAATGGCCAATACTAATTTTGCATATGATGTGTTGATTTGCTTCTCATTCCATCCAATCTTTCTAGTCTTGAAATTTCAATGTTGTACAATAAAAGGTTTGGATTAAAAAATAAAAAAGTTCAATCCCTACTGTGCTTTGGGCTTTTCCCAAAGTGAGTCTGGGTTTAAAAGAACTTAAGCAGAACTGACAAAATGATGTAGTAACAATCCAAATAAAGTAAGGGGCTGTAGTGGTGCAGTGGTTAGAATGTAGTGCTATAGGCCAGGGGTCTCCGACCTTGGCAACTTTAAGACTTGTGGACTTCAATTTCCGGCATAATTCTGGAGGTTGAAGTCCACATTGTCAAGGTTGGAAACCCCTAGTGTAGGCTACTTCTGCTGACTGCCGGTTGTCAGCAGTTTGGCAGTGCAATTCTCAGTGGCTCAAGAAGGCTGTAAAGCACTGTGAAGCTATATATAACTCTAAGTGCTATTGCTACTGCTATTGAACAACTTTGTCTCTGAGACCTGAAACATTCATCTGAAGGTCTTGAAAGAGATTGCAGATGTCATCTCAGGAGTCCTTTCTGTGATGTTTGATCATTTTATATCTGATCAGTTATGGAAGATAGTCCTTGTGCCAAACAATGCTTTAGAATATATTGTTAAACCATTGGTTTGGGTGTATTTGAAAAATAATGTACTACTTGATAAGAGTAGCATATATTTATCAAGAATAAATCATGCCAAACTCCTTTAATCTTTTTGAGAAAGTGACTGTTTAGTTGACCAGAAGAAAGTATACCTTGATATTTTGACAGCATCCTAGAAAATGTTTGTACAGAACATTAGAAAAGTGACCTTCACTGTGCTACCATTATATGAAGAATTATTTCAGGTGAAGATGGAAGTTTTTCTCAACCTTTTTACCTTAGAGGAACTTTTGAAATAATTTTTAGGTCTCAAGAAACTCCTGCATAAGAATTATAACATTCAAAGTTAGCTTTGGGTGACATTCAAAGTTCAAAAATGATTTTTATGTTTTATCTTAATGATCTCTTGCAGTACCTCTAACAAGTACAATACCTCTGTCAGATCAGAAACTGACTTGTGACAGATAAAAAATCCAATATTCTGAGTACTGGCACTATGTGTCTTGCAAAGTTTAAAAAAATGTTTTGGTTTGTGATCTCTAACAGAATATCTAGTGGAGAGGCGGGCTAGCAATTGAATTGTAGTATGTAAAAATTCCCTCACTAACTAGCATTGTGTTGCATGAAATTTTCAACAAGAGAAGCAAATGAAATTATTGACTGCATAAATAGAAGTATAGTATCAAAATAAAAGGAAATATTTGCTTCTCTCTTATCTGTGTTGATTAGACTAAATGTAAATGGCTGTGCCAAATTTTAGGTATGCCTGATTTTAGGAATTATATTGAGAAGCTGGAAAGCAATTAGAATGAAAAGGGGTCCCGAAGAAAAATGGATGTGGAATAGTTAGAGTCGAATAGACTGTGGTGATATCCCCCCTATTATCTGTGATGGCAAACCCTTTTTTCCTTGGGTGTCAAAAGAGCTTGCACATCCGCCTGTTTCCTAACTTTTGGTGGGCCCAGTAGGCTTGTGTTTCACCCTCCTCAAGTTCCAAAGGCTTCCCTGGAGCTGGGGAGGGTAAAAACGCCCTCTCTCATTTGCCCGGAGGCTCTCTGGAAGCTAAAAACGCCATCCCAGAACCTCTCTGTGAACCAAAAGTTAGCTGGCCAGCACACACATGCATGTTGGAGCTGAGCTAGGGCAATGGCTCATGTGCCAGCAGATATGGCTCCGTATGCCACCTGTGGCACCCGTGTCATAGGTTCACCATCACTGATGTATAGGTTAGGGCAGAATTGTTTCAAAAATCAAGACAAGAAACAATCAATTTAAATTACAAGGAAGTAGATGTTGGTTAGATGCCAATAAACATTTTCTAAGGTTGAGAGCTGTTCAGCTGTAGAACAGAGATCCTCAGGAAATGGAGGACTTGCTTTCACTGGAGATTATTTAAACAGAGGCTAGATGGCTTTTTCCCCCAGGTCCATCTCACAGTTGTGAGATTACACTGTTGTTGAATTTGGACTTTTTCTTCTTTGAATAGAAAATGCACAGAAATGTAGGGCTTCAGAAGTGCTTAAGAAGATGTGTTAAAAAAGAAAGCAAGCAAAAAACAGCCTAAGGCTTTGCAATGTTGACATTAATCCTAAAGTATTTTTGTGAAATAAATATATACAGTGTTCCCTCGATATTCGCGGGGGATGCGTTCCGAGGCCGCCCGTGAAAGTCGAATTTCCACGAAGTAGAGATGCAGAAGTAAATATACTATTTTTGGCTATGAACAGTGTCACAAGCCTTCCCTTAACACTTTAAACCCCTAAATTACCATTTCCCATTCCCTTAACAACCATTTAGATTATTACTCACCATGTTTATTTATTAAAGTTTATATTTATTAAAGGCAGACAAAAGTTTGGCAATCATGTATGATGTCATTGGGCAGGAAAAACCGTGGTATAGGGAAAAAAACTGCAAAGTATTTTTAAATTAATATTTTTGAAAAACCGTGGTATAGACATTTCGCGAAGTTCGAACCCACGAAAATCGAGGGAACACTGTATATATACATACTAAATTGTGTCTCCTAATTGTGCTGATTCTGTAAAACACATGAATTGCCTCTTGATAAATACAATGAGCATTATGAATGATTTTTTTTCTCTTGTCATTCCCCATGAGTTCCTCTAGGTCAGTGATTCTCAACCTTCCTAATTCCGTGACCTTTTAATACAGTTCCTCATGTTGTGGTGACCCTCAACCATAAAATAATGAAATTATTAGGAAACTCATTGGTGCGTTCTAACTTACTTTGAGACTGGTTCCCTTCCTCCTGCGCTGCATGGGTGTGCCTCAGGGGTGTGCATGCACTTTGCACATGAATACATGCACAGTGCTGATTTTTTTAAAAAAAATGCAAAAAAAGCAAAAAAAGATATGGCAATGCATGTACAATATATACTCAGAAGTTCCCTTATTACAGATTTTTTTTTTTTTTTGCAGTAGCCTATTTGCATGTGGATGGAACCGCCTGAAGACAGTTAGAGGAGCGGTGTTTTGGATCTTAAGACCATCAGAAATATGGTTTTTTTCCAATGATGTTAGGTGACCGCTGTGAAAGGGTCCTTCGACCACCAAAGGGATCACAACCCACAGGTTGAGAACTGCTATTCTAAGGTTTTACACAAGTAAGATCTTGATCCATTTTCTTCTTCAAAATGTTGTATTAGTATACTAGTACAACCTCATGAGAATTTTGAAACTGGTACTACAATGTGCACTGAAATGTGTGCAAAACTTATAATAATCACTTCTGCTCTGTTAAGGAGAGAAGAAGCAAATTGTAGTGTGTTGAACATAGTTGACAACACAGCCTAGCAAAAGTAAAACAAGGGTCCCCTAACCGCTATGTTGAAAAATTACTCTCTTCTTGAACTGCAGAACTCTTATAACTATAACAATACTGTGTAAATAAGGAATTACAAGTGGAAAATGCTCATTACATATAAATATAAACACTTCTTCACATTTATTTCAATTCTGCAATTGAGAATGAGACCCAAGCTTTCTAAAAACATTCTAACAGTCAATAAAAACAAAATACATTAATTGGACATAAGCTATACCGTTATTCCAAAATTCCTTGATGTTGTTCAAATGTTTTTATATACATACAATTAATTGTCAATTTAGTCTCTTGAAGGCCTTCCCCAACTTTGTCAGTGCCTTCTGTAATTTCATAGATTACAAGGATTCCGGACCAAATATTATAGGTAACAAACATTTTAATTGTATGCATTTTCTTCTAAACTTTTTAGTATATTGTATGTTGTATGCCTTTTGTAAATTTTCAAATATTGTTTCAGGTATAGCTACTTAATTGTAGATGAGGGATGATAATTCTACTATGAAGCCAAGTTTTTCTTTTTCTTAAATAGCATTCTTTAAATAAGAATTACTCCAAAGTATCAATTTCTTTTTGAGAAGAAAAATCAATTTTTTATTTTCTGTTCTGTAAAGCTCAGATATATCTAATGGCTTTCGGTGCTGGAAAAGTAATTGAATTCCTAATACAATGCAATCAAGACTTTGCCAAAATTGCAAGGATGCTAAATAATAACTCTCAAGCTGGGTCTGCAATTGTACAGCTTAAATATTGTTTCCACTCCAATGCATGATGAGATTAACCAATAAAGTCAATTATATTGTTTAAAATCAGGAAAATTAAAATCACCATAATTGTAGAAAGAGCTCATGGGTGTTTGTTCCATTAAAAATTAACTATTAACTAACTAAATAGTTAATAGTTTAGTTAATTAAATAGCCGCTCCGAGTCTTTGGAGAGGGACGGCATACAAATCTAATAAATAATTATAATAATAAATAGTAAATATTAACTAATGTTTTTTAAAAAATATTTAAATGGATCCAACACAGTTGTTTAGAGTTAAACCACATTGGTCACTGCTTTTACTTGCCTTGCCAGCTAGAGGGGCAATGAAAAAACACTTGTTCTTTGTGCTTGCTGCACTCACTAACCAAACCTATACATTTCTCTCAACCTGAGTTTGCATCCCTTCCACCAGTATGGGATACAGTATGCTCTAGAGCAGTGTTTCCCAAAGTGTGGTACGTGTACCCCCAGGGATACAGGAAGAGTTTGATGGGGGAACATGTTTAGAAAAAGTTTTGAAATTTATTTTATTTTATTTTATTTTTTATTTTATTTTATTTTATTTTATTTTATTTTATTTTATTTTATTTTATTTTATTTTATTTTATTTTATTTTATTTTATTTTATTTTATTTTATTTTATTTTATTTTATTTTATTTTATTTTATTTTATTTTATTTTATTTTATTTTATTTTATTTTATTTTATTTTATTTTATTTTATTTTATTTTATTTTATTTTATTTTATTTTATTTTATTTTATTTTATTTTATTTTATTTTATTTTATTTTATTAATTATTTATGCATTTATTATTTATTTATTTATTTATTTATTTTTATGCCACCCTTCTCCTTAGACTCAGGGCGGCTTACAACATGTTAGCAATAGCACTTTTTTAACAGAGCTAGGCTATTGCCCCCACAATCTGGGTCCTCATTATACCCACCTAGGAAGGATGGAAGGCTGAGTCAACCTTGAGCCGGTGATGAGATTTGAACCGCTGACCTTCAGATCTACAAGTCAGCTTCAGTGGCCTGCAGTACAGCACTCTACCTGCTGCGCCACCCCGGCTCATTATACATCTTGCCTATTCCAACTTCATATTTATGTGAAGTTGCTTTTTCAGCATTTGTAGACATTAAGTTGAAAAAAAGGAACAGACTATTGGAAGGGGAAACGCATCTCAGATGAAAATTAAGAATCAGGGAACCAAATTATGATGATCTGTCATCTCAGCACAAACAATTTCATCCTTCTCATTGATCCAAATAAATGTTATTTATGATATAACTTTATTTATATTTTATTATGAATAATTTTATTTTTCATTTATTATTATTTTGTGTATGTACCAAAAAAAGAAAAAAGAAATATACTGTATTTTGATTGTTATTAAAAGACATCCTTTTTTTTTACACATGTCAAAAGTTTGGGAAACACTGGTCTAGGGGATCACTTCCTTTGCACCCACTTCAAGGAACAGGTGAGGTACACTCAAGGGAGAGAGGGAAGTCTTTTGTCCTTGTTTCAGCAATGAGGACCACATCAGAATTGTGTTTGACATTGGGGGGGGGGGGCAGTGGGTGTGGCCAGCTCATGTCAGGGGTGCCTGTGGTAGCCTGAGTGCTCTGCCAAAGAAAAGATGCTCCTGAGCTCCATTTTCAGCTGTCACAGCCTCCTGCAATCTTCTTCCAGCAAAAACAGAGCTTGGGGTGGGAGAGGGCACCAGTGATGGCTCCTACGGGTACGGTCAGGAACGCAGTACCAGAACAAAAAGTTTGGTCAGATACACAGTACTGGTAGTAAAATTTTGATTTTTTTTCTTTTTTTCGCTTCTGGGTTCTGGGTATGTTTTTCCTATCGCAGTAAATGAGGTTGAATGTGTATAATTTTAGAAGAGCTCTGTGTTTTTTTGTGTGCACATACACATACAGTTTATATAGTAGATAATGTATATTTTTGCGTGCCTGTGTGTAACATGTATGTACACAAATATCATATATACATAAAATTAAATAGTATATTTTGGATGTTCAGTAATAGTAAATAGATAGGGAAATTGTATCTCTTTGAGGCAAGGAAAGACCAGGCACCCTAACCCAAACCCTTGACGTGAGTGACGTCAAGTTGGCCACCTTTAAGCCAGTCACATGACTTTTAAGCCAACGGGCACATGATTGTCAAGCCACTCCCACCTGGTCACATGGCCTACAAGCCACATCCACAAAATAAGCCACACCCACAGTGTGGTAGTAAAAACATTTATAGCCCTTCACTGGGGGGAACACACAGTCCTCTTGAGTTAGGCAAGGGTTGCACTTACTGGCCACTCCCCAGGACTGTTGCGAGCAGGTTGGTACAAGATTTGGCTTCTGCGCATGTTGTACATACTCCTGGTCAGTTGGAGGATGATGAAGAAATTGAGGACTCTGATACAGGTAGTGTTTATGAATTAGTGGTGGGCCCGGGGTTACAGGTAGTAGAACAGGTGGTAGGCCAGCCACAGGATGTGGCTATGAGTCCAGAATCTAGCGAGGAAGAATCAGACGTTCGCTGGGTCAATCCTAAATTCAGAAGGGTTCAAAAACATAAGGAACAGGTGTTTGGAAGAAGATATAAAGGGGAGGAATGGGTTAAATACTGGAGTGATGTATTTGGTAGGTCAGGGGGTCAGTGGGGAAGAAGGGTGGAGTTTCAATGTTGTAGGGCAAAAATGAAAGGTGTTCCCGTTCAGCTCCCAAGCAAGCAAATGCATTCTGTGTTATTTTACAGTCATTTCTGCTGTTTTTGAATCATGCTGTGAATACATAAATCTTGTTAAACAGAGGAGGCTAAGAGGAATGTATGAGGAATGCAATTAAAAAAGATAACAGGAGGAAGAGGAATGTGCTAGTATAAACTGTATTTTGAATACAGAAGGGAAGAGAAATAAAGATGGAGTTTCTTTGTTTATGAAATAATAATAATAATAATTTATTAGATTTGTATGCCGCCCCTCTCCAAAGACTGCATTTAGTAAGAGTTCTTTGTAATAACTAAAGTTCTACCAGAAACCAGAACAGCGCATGCACAGCAAGCAAAATCTTGTGCAAGGACACTCTTGTACATGAGATTTCATCAATTTTTGACTGTGCATGCACAGAAGCAAAAAAAATCCCAAAAATCAACATGTGTAACTGAAACCTGGCTGGGCCCAGAGGGAGGAGTTCCTCTCTCTGAAATTTGCCCAGCCGGGTTTCAGATATGGCACCAACCTCGATCCCGGGGAAGGGGGGGAGGAGTGGCTATTATAGCCAGGGAGAGCCTTTGCCTGCGTAGACTCGTTGCTCCGGAGATTGCGGGTTGCGAGTCCCTCCTGGTGAAGTTGGACTTAGGGGTTCAGGTGGGCTTGTTTCTCACGTACCTGCCTCCCAGCTGCATGGCACAAGCCCTGCCTGTGCTGCTCGAGGAGGTACCCGGGCTGGCGGTGGGTTTCCCTAGACTTATTGTCTTGGGGGACCTCAACCTGCCGTCGCTCGGCGAATCCTCTGGACTGGCACAGGAGTTCATGGCCACCATGGCAGCCATGGACCTGACTCAAGTAGTTCAGGGTCCGACTCATGAGGGGGGGCACTCACCTGACATGGTATTCCTCTCTGAGCAACTGAGTAATGGTCTGAGACTAAGGGGCTTAGAAGTGTTGCCTTTGTCATGGTCAGACCATTTTCTACTGCGGCTTGACTTCCTGGCTCCAATCCTCCCCCGCAGGGAGGCGGAACCAATTAAGATGTTCCGCCCCAGACGCCTGATGGATCCAGAAGGTTTTCAGAAGGCGCTTGGGGTTCTTCCAGATACACTCGTCCGCAGTCCGGCAGAGTCTCTGGCTGAGGCCTGGAACAAGGCTGCAGCGGAGGCCCTTGACCGAATTGCGCCGCTGCGACCTCTCTGTGGCGCTAGACCCCGTAGAGCTCCATGGTTCAACGAGGAGCTCCGGGAGTTGAAGCGCCAGAAGAGACGTCTAGAGAAGCGATGGAGGAAGAGTAAGTCCGAATCCGATCGAACACTTGTAAGAGCTTTTATTAAGACTTACAAAGTGGCGCTCAAGGCGGCAAGATGCGCGTATCATTCCGCCTTGATTGCATCAGCGGAATCCCGCCTGGCCGCTCTGTTTAGGGTGACCCGCTCCCTTCTTAATCAGGGGGGAGTTGGGGAGCCCTTACAGAGTAGTGCCGAGGACTTTAACACGTTTTTCGCTGATAAAATCGCTCGGATCCGGGCCGATCTCGACTCCAATTGTAAAACAGAGTTGACTGACAATGAGTCAGTCGAGGTGACTGGGGCTAAAAGTCTTTGTCCATCTGTCTGGGAGGAGTTTGACTTGGTGACACCTGATGAAGTGGACAAGGCCATTGGAGCTGTGAGTTCTGCCACCTGTTCACTGGATCCGTGTCCCTCTTGGTTGGTTTCGGCCAGTCGAGAGGTGACACGGAGCTGGGCCCAGGAGATTACCAACGCTTCCTTGGGGAGGGGAGTTTTTCCAACACTCTGTAAAGAAGCGCTTGTGCGCCCCCTCCTCAAGAAGCCCTCCCTGGACCCAGCCGTACTCAATAACTACCGTCCAGTCTCCAACCTTCCCTTCATGTGGAAGGTTGTCGAGAAGGTGGTGGCACTCCAGCTCCAGCGGTC
Organism: Erythrolamprus reginae; assembly: GCF_031021105.1. Classification (NCBI taxonomy): domain Eukaryota; kingdom Metazoa; phylum Chordata; class Lepidosauria; order Squamata; family Dipsadidae; genus Erythrolamprus; species Erythrolamprus reginae. Next base: position 246,331,795 of record NC_091951.1, read on the forward strand.
CTTGGAAGAAGCCGATTATCTAGGTCCCCAGCAGTCGGGTTTCAGGCCCGGTTACAGCACGGAAACTGCTTTGGTCGCGTTGATGGATGATCTCTGGCGGGCCCGGGACAGGGGCTTGTCCTCTGTCCTGGTGCTTCTTGACCTCTCAGCGGCTTTCGATACCATCGACCATGGTATCCTTCTGCGCCGGCTGGAGGGGTTGGGAGTGGGAGGCACTGTTTTCCAGTGGTTCTCCTCCTACCTCTCCGGTCGGTCGCAGTCGGTGTTAGTGGGGGGTCAGAGGTCGACCTCTAGGTTTCTCCCTTGTGGGGTGCCTCAGGGGTCGGTCCTCTCCCCCCTGCTATTTAACATCTACATGAAACCGCTGGGTGAGATCATCCAAGGGCATGGGGTGAGTTATCATCAATACGCCGATGATACCCAGCTTTACATCTCCACCCCATGTCCAGTCAACGAAGCAGCGGAAGTGATGTGCCGGTGCCTGGAGGCTGTTGGGGCCTGGATGGGTGTCAACAAACTCAAACTCAATCCAGACAAGATGGAGTGGCTGTGGGTCTTGCCTCCCAAGGACAATTCCATCTGTCCGTCCATTACCCTGGGGGGAGAAACATTGACCCCCTCAGAGAGGGTTCGCAACTTGGGCGTCCTCCTCGATCCACAGCTCACATTAGAGAAACATCTTTCAGCTGTGGCGAGGGGGGCGTTTGCCCAGGTTCGCCTGGTGCATCAGTTGCGACCCTATTTGGACCGGGAGTCACTGCTCACAGTCACTCATGCCCTCATCACCTCGAGGCTCGACTACTGTAACGCTCTCTACATGGGGCTACCTTTGAAAAGTGTTCGGAAACTTCAGATCGTGCAGAATGCAGCTGCGAGAGCAATCATGGGCTTTCCCAAATATGCCCATGTCACACCAACACTCCGCAGTCTGCATTGGTTGCTGATCAGTTTCCGGTCACAATTCAAAGTGTTGGTTATGACCTATAAAGCCCTTCATGGCACCGGACCAGATTATCTCAGGAACCGCCTTCTGCCGCACGAATCCCAGCGGCCAGTTAGGTCCCACAGAGTGGGTCTTCTCCGGGTCCCGTCAACGAAACAATGCCACTTGGCGGGACCCAGGAGAAGAGCCTTCTCTGTGGCGGCCCCGGCCCTCTGGAACCAACTCCCCCCAGAGATTAGAACTGCCCCTACCCTCCTTGCCTTTCGTAAGCTACTCAAAACCCACCTCTGCCGCCAGGCATGGGGGAATTAAGACTTCTTCTCCCCCTAGGCTGATACAACTGTATGTATGGTATGTTTGTACGTATGCTGGTTTTATATATTAAGGGGTTTTAAGTTAGTTTTTAGTATTGGATTTTTACTGTACATTGTTCATGACTGTTGTTAGCCGCCCCGAGTTTTCGGAGAGGGGCGGCATATAAATCCAATAAATGAAATGAAATGAAATGAAATGAAAATCTCGCACATGAGAGCATCCTTGCACAAGATTTTGCTTACTGCATGCACGCATGTGTCAGGGGCATAGAAATGCATACACATCTCAATTTCCGCTACTGGAACCCTGATCCCAGCCATACTAGCTGCAACCTGCTACTGCTTGAGTTCCATTATCATTGGCAGAGGCATGGTGGGCCAGTCCTTCTCTGTTTCCAAGGCAGCCTCACAGTCCAGATTTAAGCACCTTCAGCTGGATCTATGCCATGGGCCTTGAGTTTGACATTCCTGGGCTAAATCAGTGTTCCTCAGCCTTGGCAACCTGAAGATTTGTGGACCTCAACTCTCAGGATTCTCTGCCCTGCATACATCTTCAATCTGTCAAGGTTGAGAAACTCTGGACTAGACACCAATTTCTCTGTTCTGTACAGGATTTCTCACCACTGTCCTTTCTTCTACAAGCCAGGCTTCTTTGCCACTCAATATAGAAACATAGAAGGCTGACAGCAGAAAAAGACCTCATGGTCCATCTAGTCTGCCCTTATACTATTTCCTGTATTTCATCTTACAGTGGATATATGTTTATCCCAGGCATGTTTAAATTCAGTTACTGTGGATTTACCAACCACGTCTGCTGGAAGTTTGTTCCAAGGATCTACTACTCTTTCAGTGAAATAATATTTTCTCACGTTGCTTTGGATCTTTCCCCCAACTAACTTCAGATTGTGTCCCCTTGTTCTTGTGTTCACTTTCCTATTAAAAACACTTCCCTCCTGAACCTTATTTAACCCTTTAACATATTTAAATGTTTTGATCATGTCCCCCCTTTTCCTTCTGTCCTCCAGACTATACAGATTGAGTTCATTAAGTCTTTCCTGATATGTTTTATGCTTAAGACCTTCCACCATTCTTGTAGCCTGTCTTTGAACCCGTTCAATTTTGTCAATATCTTTTTGTAGGTGAGGTCTCCAGAACTGAACACAGTATTCCAAATGTGGTCTCACCAGCGCTCTATATAAGGGGATCACAATCTCCCTCTTCCTGCTTGTTATACCTCTAGCTATGCAGCCAAGCATCCTACTTGCTTTTCCTACTGCCCGACCACACTGCTCACCCATTTTGAAACTGTCAGAAATCACTACCCCTAAATCCTTCTCTTCTGAAGTTTTTGCTAACACAGAACTGCCAATGCAATACTCAGATTGAGGATTCCTTTCCCCCAAGTGCATTATTCCTGATGGGAACACTCCAGGTTCGGTAGAGGTGACTGCTGTTTGTGTGGATGGGGGATGATCAGATACTCTGGTCTGTGATTCTATTCCATTCCACTTATTTCTGCATTCATTTTCCTCTGTTCCATCTTAGTTCCATTTGTCTGCAAGAATCAGAGTTGATAAACAAGCTGGAACATGTCATACAGAAAAATACTGTTCTCTTCGATAAAATGATATGAAATTCAAGCAATGTAAGAAATGTCGGAAAACCCCAGCAAGTTATATCACTAATGCCTGGAGTCCTATGATTTTCTTCAATACATGGAAGCAGCAACATTGTGCTCACAAACCATAAATTAACCAAACCAGAACTATTTCTCCCCCACAAAAAAAGAGAGAAATAAGCAAGATCCAGATCAAAAGGAGACACTTATATGAGCAGAACAAAAGTAAAACTGGAAAAGATGAAGCACAAAAAAGTGCAGCCAGAACCCGTTCAAAACAGTGTGTGTGTGAACACACACATTCCCCATTGCAATAAAAGGATTTGCCCAGTTAAGCAGAGGTAAATGTATTGAGGGATACAGTTACAACCCCGAAACAGGCAACCATGTGAACAGCTATCAAAACTCAATTACTTTTGCTTAGCTTGCTTTATACATCAATAATCTGAATTTCCTACATTTGTCATTTAAAATAACAACCAAGTAGGTTTGGGGGAGGAGGGCTGTGGTGAGATGGATGGTACTTCATTATATTTGAGTATATTTTATCCTTTTCATGGGAAAAGCATGCAATAGAAAACACAACACTTAATTGCTTTTCTTGTCATGCCTTTATTCCAGCTACTACATATTGCAGCAGAATTGATTTCACTTTGTAACAGTTCTCCCTCACAGAAATTCATAATCGGTTTTAGAATTAAACAAAATTTAATTGGCATTTAACAATAATTTTCCTTCTCTCGGGAGCTTAATTTTTCACAGCGCTTTAATATTTATACCTGGAGATTTGTCATTCAGATAAAGCTTTCAAATGCCGAAATTCTACACTACATATATAGATGCCTAAAACATTATTTCCTTTTTTTTAAAATTACATTTAAAAACATACACAACATACAAACCTATATTACAATCATTATTTACAATTGAAGATTGGATAATCAAAGTTATGATGAATATTATATATATTATTCTAATATGTATGTATGTATGTATGCATGTATGTATGTATGTATGTTTCTCATGAAACCACCATCCCAAAAGAGGTGGAACCACTGGGCCATGTACTTCCAGCCCCGATGCAACCTTCCGTTGGCCGTTTAATCGGCCAGCGATGCAATTCCTATTGGTTCAGAGCAAGTATCCTCCTTGAAAGTTCTTGAGAAGAAAGGAGAAAGGCCATGTTGCTGATTATATTCTCTGTCAAGGGTCATCACCTTTGTATCATATCTGATCTCCTTCTTAGCAAGTCTCTGACCTCTGATTAAATAATATTTATTACAAGAAAGGTAATCTAACTTTAGTCCATTTTCTCATGCTTTCTCAGGACAAACATTTGACATGATTTATATGTGAAGGTATAATTTGTGAAGGTTTGCATATATTGATTATGTTGATAAATGCTGGTAGCCTTTTTATCAGTGAGAAATTAGAGTCAGATAAAAAATAACACTGTCCACTAACAATCCACAAACAAAACTTTACTGAGTCCCACTTAAATCTGGTTCCCAATAAAAACATAGAGTCATACCCAGGGGTGGGCTACAGACGGGGCAGAATGCAGTGGGGTAGCAAAAATGGAGCTCCACCCCAGAGCACCCAATTTGCACTGAAAGATGTTGAAAGAAAATGCAGGACGTCATGCATAAGCCATGCCCACAGTGTGGTAGTAAAAATGTAGGTAGCCCTTCAGTGGTCATACCTCACAGCGGTATGCCCATTTTCTTTCCAGAGTTCTGGCAACAGAAATTCCAGGACATGCTTAGTCTTCTCTCAAAATGTGTGGGAGAAATTAAGATAGTTCTTGTCATCATAATTAACAACCTTTTAGTATCTAAAAATGTGGTATGAATTGTTAATGTAATTATGTGGCTATCTGCTAGAACAATTACCTTGGAATATTTATTCAGTTAAGGAGATAAGACAGAATAAAAGGTTTTACTACTATTATTATGTCATGTTAATATTTGTAGTGGACATGCACAGTTTAATTCAACAATCACTGACACATTATTTGCGCATAAAAAGAAAAGGCACAAAAGATTAGAACAGTAAATTGGATTTCACCAATTTCTTCATGAGTACTTGTACTTAATAAATATTAGCAGTACAATCTCATCATTTTCAAGCTAGTTCAAGTAGTATAGATGGTGTAGCTACTTATCCAGAATTGCAGAACATAAGTTTGGCTCTTGCTGATTCTGCCTCTCTTCCTTGTTTCTCTGTCCAGCTGCTCTTAAGTTAATAAAAATGTCCATATATCTATAAATTGCATGGCACTTTAAAAATCAGGCATCAGTGACATGTTCCTGATGTTGCCTACTATGAGTAGAGTCATTTTATAGTTTAGTCAGTAGGTAGCAATCAATGTGCTACTTTGTTGTGTTCCTTTCAGTAGGTATAATAAAATTCTTGTATTGTTTTATGCTAATTTTTTTCATTACAGGGGCCAATAATCTTCCTGCTCTTTTATTTTCTGTCTCCTAAGGACTTTCAAAACAATAGGATTATCCATCATCTGTCATCCAGTTTAGTTTCATATTCTGAATCCTGATGTATTAACACAAACAGAAGCACAGCAAAGGGACGTTTTAAAAATTGTGTCCTCATCCTAGATTAGCTGTTTGTAGGGAGCCATGGAGATGACTTTGAGCAAAATATTCAGAAGCCCTTACAGAAACAAAAGCTGGACGAACATGAATCCTGAGAAAGGAGAAAGCATTACAAAGAGAGTTGGATTGGCTCACCCTGCCCTGGGTTATAAAAGGGAGGAAAGGAAAAAATAATTGGGCTTGCAAGATTCTGCTACATAATTGTAGCCTTCTGATGGAATCTATTTGGGCAACCTCAAAAGACTGACATCTTTGCAGAAAGTCCCATTTATGAGATAGATAAGTTTAAAAAAAAAAAAAGATTTGAGGAGCAATCTATCTTTCCTGGTGGCTTGATGGAAGATGGAACATATCAAGAGTTTTTAGGTCATTTCCTCCTCCTGGAATTAATTTATTTGTTTACAGAGGACATACATGGGTACCTACCTCATCTAAGAAGCTCATAATAACCCACAAAAGCAAAGATGAACAGAAGGATCCTTCCCAGCTCAAGTCCCAAATATTCAAATACTGGAGGAAGAACAAGGTCTTCAGGGCCCCTCTGGAAGGCTACAAAGATAGAGACCCCTCTCATCTCAGAAGGGACACTATTCCAAAGAGCTGGGGCAGCCACCAAGAAGACAGGGTGATGATATTTAAGAGAGCGTATCAGTGATGGGATTCCCAAAATTTCCACTATTGGTTTTATGGGCGTAGCTTGGTGGATGTGATGGGGCTTGATTGGCATGCCAGGGGAAGGATAATGTAAAATCTCTATTCTCAACCCACTCCAGGGGAAGGTTACTGCAAAATCCCTATTTCCTCCCAATCAGCTGGGACTTGGGAGGCAGAGATTAGATGGGGGCGGGGCCAGTCAGAGGTGATATTTACTGGCTCTCCAAACTATTTAAAATTATCCACTACTGGTTCTCCAGAACTGGTCAGAACCTGCTGAAACCAGCCCCTGGAGTGTATCTGGAATAGTGCTGTCAAACCTGAGGCCCATGGGCTTGATACATCACATGTTAGCCATGCCCACACCCGGGTTAGTGAAGAGGGAAAAAAGTCATGATACATCATGTACATGGGGCTACCTTTGAAAAGTGTTCGGAAACTTCAGATCGTGCAGAATGCAGTATGCCCATGTTACACCAACACTCCGCAGTCTGCATTGGTTGCCGATCAATTTCCGGTCACAATTCAAAGTGGTGGTTATGACCTATAAAGCCCTTCATGGCATCAGACCAGAATATCTCCAGGACCGCCTTCTGCCGCACGAATCCCAGCGACCGGTTAGGTCCCACAGAGTTGGCCTTCTCTGGGTCCCGTCGACTAAAAACTGTCATTTGGCAGGACCCAGGAGAAGAGCCTTCTCTGTGGTGGCCCCGACCCTCTGGAACCAGCTCCCCCCAGATATCAGAGTTGCCCCCTCCTCCTTGCCTTTTGCAAGCTCCTTAAAACCCACCTCTGTCGTCAGGCATGGGGGAATTGATTTTTTTCCCCCTTACCCTAGGCTTATAGAATTTATACATGGTATGCTTGTTTGTATGATTGGTCTCTTAAATTGGGGTTTTTAAGATTACTTTTTAATATTAGATTTGTTACATTGTTTTCTTTATTGTTGTTAGCCACCCCGAGTCTTCGGAGAGAGGCGGCATACAAATCTAATAAATAAATGAATGAATGAATGAATGAATGAATGAATCAAATCAATCAAATCAATCAAATCAATCAAATCAATCAAATCAATCAAATCAATCAAATCAATCAAATCAATCAAATCAATCAAATCAATCAAATCAATCAAATCAATCAAATCAATCAAATCAATCAAATCAATCAAATCAATCAAATCAATCAAATCAATCAAATCAATCAAATCAATCAAATCAATCAAATCAATCAAATCAATCAAATCAATCAAATCAATCAAATCAATCAAATCAATCAAATCAATCAAATCAATCAAATCAATCAAATCAATCAAATCAATCAAATCAATCAAATCAATCAAATCAATCAAATCAATCAAATCAATCAAATCAATCAAATCAATCAAATCAATCAAATCAATCAAATCAATCAAATCAATCAAATCAATCAAATCAATCAAATCAATCAAATCAATCAAATCAATCAAATCAATCAAATCAATCAATCATATGAAAATGCGAATTTGACACCCCTGGTCTATCCTTTCCAATCTTATGGAGTGAGTAGATACTCTCTTGTGGAAACAATTGAAATGACTCAATAATCTTGAAAATCTGAAGTAATTTTGATATTCTCTGTATTTCTGGGTATGACAAAGACATTTTGATATTCTCATGCAATAAAGTAGCTATTAAAAGACCTGACATTCTATGACCTGTTGTAAGTGTGATATTACATGACATGCAGTAGCTCTAAATGACCAGAAATGCAGAACTATATATTATAATATTATTAGTACTTCCTTCTTTTGGCCTCGTAACTTCTAGCCAAGCTCAGGACATCAAGGGGCTTTAAATATCTCTGCAATGATTTCCAGGAACTCTTGTAACTGTGTCTACTTTTCCATCAACTGAAGTGGAGAAACTGCAATTAAAGAATTCCTGCGGACATTAGCAAACAATTAACAATATGGCCAGGGATGCTAGAAACTATGCAAATTAAGGGTGAAATGTTTTAACAGGGAGATATAAAAATAAAATAATAGCTTTTAATGTTCTTGCAAGGTTGTCTTTTAAGAGTTCATATTAAGTTTCTTGCAATCACATAGAAGTCTTAAATCAGACTCATTCATGTTAATTCAATTATTTTATTTATTTAAGCTTTTTACCTTGCCTGTTGATTTCAAGAGCACTTGTAGAATAAAATAGGGGAGAAGGGAAGCAAGAGTAGTCAGTCAACCAATTGTTCCTCAGGATCCTTGAACCTACACTTAGCTAGGATGGATCGGAGGAGGGTAACGAAATTGTTGGTTGACTCGCCTTCAGATTGTCGCATTTGAGCGAATTGGTGGCGGTATACTCGAACAGGAGTTGTGGGTTGAAAGTGAGCAGCAAGCTTGGCTTGAAGGGTTGACCATGCGACAGTTTCCAAGGTATCTGGGTCAACGAGAGTGGAGGCTAAGCTGTAAATTGCTGGTCCGCAATAGCTTAGGAAAATAGCCCGTTTCCTGTCGTCATCTGCGTCTTGCAGGTTGCTTGCTTGTAGAAAAATTCTAAATTTGGACATGTATGATGTCCAGGATTCCGAGTCCGAATTGAAGAAAGGTGGTGGTGGAGCCATGACCGAACTCATGGTTGCTTGGCGGGAGTTAAATCACTGCACTGGAGACTTCAGTTGAATCATAACACGTTTATTCAATGAAACACAACGAGCTAGCGTTCTCCAGCAATGCAATTCCCAACAAGGGCAATGGCTAACCCGTTGCCCTATTTATACCTTTTCTTAAGCGCGGGCTTTTCTAACTGACAACTGTTTAACTTTGGCGGCAACTTACATTTACATTGGTCTTAACCAATCAGTGAATTTCCTCCTTTATTTAAACGAACACAACAAAAACAATATACGCATGTTATTGGAACACCAGATTACTGAGGGAGAATAAAGGTTTGTTTGTTTGTTTTCCAAGAAGCAAAAACCCCAGAGGAAGGCTGTAGCGATATGAATATCCCCTATAGCACAAATCTAAAAACTTGTGCAGATTAGGAACATTCCCTTCCTCCCTGGTGCCTAAAAAAACCTCCTGTACCACATGGGCCTCCCTGAAGAGAAGATTCTGAATTATTCCAAAAGAACATAATGGATCTCCATCAAATGCTCCCTTGCTAATATGAGGGTGATAAGCACAGATCAAACCTCACAGATAAAACTCCCTCATCACCCTAGGTGCGATCTTATCGGTCCCCTAGTGAAAGCAGTTAATTAAAAGTGTAGAATCCTTATTATCGTGCCATTTAAATTTATGCTTGCAGTTGACTTAATGAATTTGCTTGCAGAAGGAAAGCATTCCAGAATGAATAATGCTCGACTGTGGTGAATTTTCATCGGTGAAGAAAATGCCTGTGCTTTAATGTTATTACTTAGTTTTCTTGGAGCACTGAGCTCTTTGTTGTAAAATGAGCACATGCACACCTAATATATGAAATTATAAGTCATGGATCATAAGAAGTGGGAGACGTTACTGGGGACAAAATCACCTCTAATTCACTGCATTGGGTCACAGAAGATTTAGATCATGACTGGCTGAAAATGTAATTGTAAAGAGAATCATAGTTATCCCACTGCAACAATGGAAATTCTGTTTGTGATTTAACCGCAGGCTCTTATTATTCTGGACATAGAAAGACTTAAATATCCAAGAGGAAAAACAGATTTTGCTTTCCAATGAAAGAAAAGAGAAAATGTAAAGGCTTTATTATAATTATTTGGATAAATCAGTAGGATAAATTTGTTTCTATACTAATTTATGTAGCCGATGCAGTTAAATTGTCCAGGATAGGGTTCAAAGGGGCTTCGAAGGCCTCTATGCAGTTCTGCAAAGAGGATAAATTAAAAAATAAAAATATGAAAAGGCAAAAATCCTGATCTATGACAAGAGACCTCAAAGGACCCTAAAGGTAGGCATCCAGTCTTGCAAATGGCATGCTTTAAAAATACCCCTCCGCACACTGAAACCTTCCCTACAACTAGCCCCAGCTCTGTCTATTACTAACACAGTGTGGTTGCCTGAATAGCTTGGATGAAACGCCCCCTTTAAAAGAAATATATCAAAAATGTCCCTCTGGGTGAAGACACAATCCCAATAGTGCCAGTGTATATAGAAAATAATGTGAGATGTTGGGAGCTGTGAATCAACAACATCCATTTGCCAACCCTGCTTCAAACAGTGTATATTAGACTATTTTATATGTTACAGAAAGGATGCAGAAGTGGACTGTGTACTCATGCATTATGACATTAGGGGAATAAGAAAGTTATCTGAACAGCAATAACTCATAATTATTTAGGTATGCTAGAAACAATTGGGAAGGAAGATGGGATATGGGTACAAAACGTGCTGAATTGGTATATTAGGAGGATAATCAAAGGGAGAATCTCTTGATTGTTTTGCTTCTGTTTTCTCCCTATCCGGTCTTTATTTTGCTGATAAGGAAAGTTTCTACCTCCTCCTATGATTATAGCCCCTAGATCAATGGTGGTTAACATTTTTCTCCTTGGTACTGGCACTCATAATGCAATAAGCATCCCCCCACATGCAAACACAACTCCCCTACACTCCCCATGCCCAGTGAAGGGCTGCAATTTTTTTACCTACCACACTGTGGGCGTGGCTTATTTTGTGGGTGTGGCTTGCTGGCCATGTGACCAAGTGGGAGTGGCTTGACAGTCATGTGACCGGGGGGTGGCTTAAAGGTCATGTGACTGGCTTAAAGGTGGCCAACTTGATGTCACTCACGTCAAGGGTTTGGGTTTGGGTTAGGGTTCCTGGCATCTCCTCGCCTCAAAGAGATACAATTTCCCTTACTATTACTGAACATCCAAAATATACTATTTAATTCTATGTATACATGCCATGTGTGTACATACATATCACACCCAGGCACACAGAAATATACATTATCTACTATATAAACTGTATGTGTATGTACACACAAACACCCATGCACAGCTCTTCTAAAATTATACACATTCAACCTCATTTACTGTGATAGGGAAAAAAAATACCCAGAGCACAGAAGCGGAGAAAAGAAAAAAAATCAATTTTTTTTCTACCGGTTCTGCGCCCATGCCACTCCACGCACGCACATGTTACCCCCCCACTCCCCCTGCAGATACAGTCTGTCTCCCAGACTCCATTTTGGGCCTAGAAGGCCTCCCTGCAGCCTCTTGGGACCAAACAGAGGCCTTGGGGGGCATATGTACTGTTCTCCCTGCACTCCCATTCCTGTGTATATGAACATGTGACCTCACACAGAAGCATGAGCGTCTACCACATGCGCCCCACCCCCACACATCCCAAAAATCAGCTGGCCAGCGGGAGGTGCGCACACCCATGTGTGGTGGAAATGAGCTGTGTGACAGCTTGTGTGACCACAGAGGGGGCTCTGCACGCCAGCTGTGGCACTTGTGCCATAGGTTCACCATTACAGCCCCAGATCCTAATTCACAAGCCAAATCTCTTTCCATTTCCAAATAAAAGAGATAAGCGGATATATCAATGGGACTAATAAACACCTGAATGAATGCAATCAGGTATTTTATTAGATTGACAGACTGCTGAACCTTATGTACGAAGTTACGCATATATACAAGTTATGTCTTTAGACTGGGAATAATGATGTTAAATCTGTTATTCTTTTCCCTTTAATGTACCATTTTTTTTAAAGTACTGTTTTTGTGTGGTGTGGTGGTCTAGTGGTAAAAATGCTTGCCTCCCACTTGGAAGGTTGAGAGTTCAATCCTACGTAGCAGCAGAAGTTTCTCTGCTTGGCTCCATCCAGTCGTCCGACTCCATCCTGAATTAAGGGACTGCAAAGTCATAAAAAAGAGGATTCTCCCCCCTCAGTACTATTGTGCAATGGATCTCAAAAATAAGGGACGCTTAATAGGAAAACAATTAAGATGCATTATTTGGGCATCTGCATCCAGCTTCAGAAACCAAGAAGCATTGTTAGTGTTTGGATGGGCAACTGCAAGAAAATATTAGGCTTGGTATCTGTTGGGAAAATTTAGAAAATACAGTGTTCCCTCATTTATCATGGGTGTTACATTCCAGGACCCTCCACGATAAAAGAAAATCTGTGAAGTAGGGACAATAAAGTGACATTCTGGGCAGGGGGTTGCCCACTTCCTCCAAAAGTCCCAGGTGGGCTGGGCTTTGGCTCCTATTGTTCCAAGCCCCAAGGTAGGGGCCTATGGGAGTTGGAGTCCGGCCCATCTGAGGTGATGAGGGGGAGACCATGGATTTATGAGTCCGCCTAAGCATACTTTGCGTTTCCCCCAAAGACAGTCGGGCAAGAGAGAAGATGCCTCTCCACCACTAACTGCATGATGTCCTTGGCTGCTGCAGCCGCCTCCTTGAAAGCGTTCAGGGATCCGGAGGGGAAGAAAAGAGATGCCCACCTTGCTTTCCCTCATCCTGTCCAGAGCAGAAAAGCCACCAAGGCAGAGGATGGTGAACCTTCCGCTCCCCTCTCGGCTTTGCCACAGCCTCCTGACCCCTGGGCAGCCCAAGAATCCCAGCCGCCAAGGCCTTCCCCCTGCCCAGCCACTCACCCGCAGTGGAACACCACCTCTGGCTCCGACAGACACCGCAAGCCCCTGACTGCACATGTGTACATGTCATGCCTTTTTCCTCCCATCAGGACTGACATGGTCTTAAAAACCCATGATGCACTGAGTCCACAAAAAGTAAACTGCTAAGTGGCGAGGGAACACTACTCTGGAAGGAAGCATTGCCCATTGGCTTCTATATTGTTACTGAGCAATACATGCTGTGCCTTGAATTGTAAAAAAATAAAAGTAGTATATAAATCAGACAAAGAAAGAAGAAGACTATAAATGTTTACTAATAGCATGATCAGTCTGTTATTTTAGGAGAAGTGGAATGCCGTCCAGAAGAGTCCTAAAGACTGGTCTCCTTTTGACCAACAGATTCTTAATCTGGTCTTGATTTAATAGAACAGAATATAATTATTTATTGGCCAAGTGTGATTGGAAACATAAAGAATTTGTCTTCAGTGCATAAGCTCTCCATGTACATAAAAATACATTCATCATCTATCATAAGATACAGCACAATGATAGTCATAGGATACTAAATAAGCAATCAAAATCATAGTAGGAAATTATCTAATCTTGTTCATATTCATTTAGCCTGACTTAGACATAATGTTCGTGGGTATAAATTATTTTATTAGAATTAGAGGCAGATAATAGCTGCAAGGTTATAGCGGGATTTAAATCCAATCTCCTTTCTATTGCAGTCTTTCTATTTCCCTTCATTGTGGTTGTTTCCCCCCACTCATTGCATACACAGATTTGCTAAATTGGAAAAGAAAAACAACCAATAAAAATTATTTTTTTCCTTCAAAACGTAAACGCAACAACTTATCTTATAAATGAAGTATTTAAAAAAATCCTACAATCCTACCTTCCAACTAGAAAATTGTTCTGCAAATGAAAAACCAGCATTAAAAGATAACAGTTGGAATCTTGGTGCTAATAAACAGTCTTGTGAATAATAGAAAGCATTTTAAAATTAATAACTCATTAAAGAGGGATTCAGTGAGGGCTTTCTCATCTCTGCATGATAGGTAGGTGGTAGGAAAAAGAAGACTGCATTTGAATGATATTAATCTTGTGCCATGGATAAATTATTACATCATATACAGTCATTGTCATATTGAAAATGTGCAATGTTTCATCTTCAGTCTTATCCTCACGTTGGGAGGCAGGCATCATCCCACAATCTGAAAACCTAGCAAAGATAATGATTACACCATTTGGGCATTGCCAGGGTCTGAATAATTGGAGCAGTCTATAAATATTGTTAACTAAATAAAGTGGAAAAGATCCAAGTTTAGATAATGCCAGAAAGTGCCAGAAACTGAATTTCTTCATATATGCTTAAAAAATGGAAAGGGAAATAACAGGATTTGCAAATCCAATTAAACACTTAATTCCTCCATCTAGTAGATGGCGCAGCTATTTCTTTACAATGTAATTGCTGTTCTATAAACTACTGAGGTCCTGTCTAGGTTTTGCAAAAGTCCATAAAAGGAAATCAGATCTTATTCTAGTGTCCACATGCTCAAACTGATGGCTCACAGGCCAAATGTGTCACACACAGGCAGTGATGGGCTACCAAAATTTTTACTACTACACTCTGGGCGTGGCTTATGCATTTTTCAGTGCAAATTGGGTGCTCTGAGGTGAAGCTCCAAATTTTGCTACAGGAACTGCATTCCTGACCATACCCGTAGGAGCCCATCACTGCACACAGGTCACACCCACCCCTCCTGCGCTGCAAAAACAAAAAAAAGTCACAATACATCACGTGATGACATGACAACGTGATTTTGACACCCATGGTCTACAGCTTCCAAATAATATGCTATCCCAGCTCTCTACATTAAAGCTGATATCTGTAACATACTCAGACCTGTTTATAAATAATTTCACAAATTACACATGGGGCAGGAGTGGGTTTCACTTACTTTCACCACTGGTTTACATAACAATGTTTCATGTGCATGCATGCATATATAACAAGCACTCATGTGCACTCCCCTCATGTAATTCTGCTTCCATGCATGCACAGTAGCTATAATCAGCCAGAAACACATCAGAGGAGCTGATCAGCTGTGCTTCAGGCAAAGGAATAAAGGTAAGTGTAAACCCCGGGAGTGGGTGGTGGGTGCTGTTGTTGTACATACTCTTGATCAGTTGGAGGATGATGAAGATATTGAGGATTCAGATAGTGTTTATGAAGTAGTGGGGGCCCCGGGATTACAGGTAGTAGAACAGGTGGGAGGCCAGCCACAGGATGGGGCTATGAGTTCAGGATCTAGTGAGGGAGAATCAGATGCACGCTGGGTTAATCCTAAATTCAGAAGGATTCAGAAACATAGAGAGAAAAGGTCTGGAAGAAGATATTAAGGAGAGGAATGGGTTAAATATTGTAGTGAGGTATTTGGCACGTCAGGGGGCTAGTGGAGAAGAAGGGTGGAGTTTCAACGTTGCTGAAAGGAAATATGGAGGTGTTTTCGCCACGCTAAAGTAAGCCAAGTATTTTGTATTGTATTTAGTCAGTGCTGCTGTCTTTTTTAAAGCTCTGTAGTTAGGAAATAAATCTTGTCTCAGTGAAGCACCAAAAGGAATGTGAGAAATGCGGCTAAGAGAGAGATAAGACCGAGTGATGTCTGGAATGTATTGAAAATACAGGAGAGCAGAGAAATAAACGGAGTTGCTTTATTCATGAAATGATGCATTTAATGAGAGTTATTTGTAATTACTAAACTTCTACCAGAAACCAGAACAGGTGGGGGGGCCCTTTTTCAAGCAGCAGCAGAGGAAAAAACTTCCAAACAGTAAAAAAAAAGGGGGGGGGGAATTCCAAGAAAAAGAGATGGCTGAACCAGATAACCAAACCAGATCTGTGATGCAATCATGACATCATCAATGGATTGCAATTGGTTCAGGTGATCCAGTCCAAACTGGCAGTTACCCACTCCTGAAATAGGGTCTGAAAGGCATCTTGAAGTGAATTACCCTGAAAGCCTATTTAAGCTTAACCCTGAACGAGACTGCAGGATTATGAACTGAATTTGCATTCAACTATATCCATTCATGATTCCTCTTTGGATGTTTATGCTGAACTTGAAACTTTCTTCTTTCTTAAGCAAAATCTCTATCGGAATTAAGATCTTGAGTAATATTTCTCTACAGAAAGGCTTCCTAATGATGGATACCAAACTGAATGGACTAATGACTCTGATAATTGGACATCTCCAATCCATCTTTGAAGATACTCATCGCAAGCAGCTCAAGCGATCAGCTTCTCTCCTTTTATAACCCTTGAAGAGAGTTTTCTAGGATATTGAAGAAATACATGCACACATCACAGCTCTGTTATTTTGTCTAGATTTGTCTAAAGGAGCATACTTGCTCAGACTTTTTTGACCAGGGGTAAACCATATATCGTAAACCTGAAAAATCAGCTGTTCCCAGTAATGGGCTCCTGCCCCCACGAGGGCAGGGTACGCAGTGGAGGTAGTAAGTTTATGCACTATTTATTTAATACTTAAATAGTTTTTTTTATTTTCTTCCTTCTCTAGTATCTTAATATGATCCTTTATTACTTTTAAAATAGAAAATAATTAAATAGTATGTTTTTACTCATAAACGCTTTGATCATTTTAATCATTATCTATCAGAAGTGAACTTTTATAGCAATTAAAGAAAATTGAGCTACTTGCCTAATCTGTTATCAGACTGAATCTTGTGGCTTCATTACATAACCTTAAAATGTTATTGTGCTCCTCAACAAATAATGCTGTCTATCATTTGTCCTTTTTGTGGCTATTTAAATAATGTGACTTATCTTGCTCGGTAAGCCACTCCCACCCAGTTACATGACCTTTAAGACCCCCCCCCGGTCATATGATTTTCAAGCCACTCCCACCTGGTCACATGACCATCAAGGCACACCCACAAATTAAGCCATGCCCACATTGTGGCAGTAAAAAATGTGGTAGCCCATCACAGGCTGTTCCCCAATTAATTCTATTCCGGACAGGTATTTCTTCAACTAAGCACAATGGTAAATCCAAGAAGAATCAAGTATATATGTTATATCTAAGCAAATCACTCTTTTACAGAGAATATGTGCTTTATGTGTATTTATACATTCACACATAGATATATGCATACTTTATATATCCAGAAATGCTTTTCCTTCTGATAAAGTTATGAATCCAGAAACAAACTTCCCAACAGCAAACGTAGCTTATAGGCTCTCTCTCTCTCTCTGTCTGTCTCTGTCTCTCTCCCTCTCCCCACCCCCTCTCAATACTTTTTAGATTTTGTATTTTGTTTTGGTGTCATCTTCACTGCATCAAGTATATAGGTCAAATACACAAGGTGAAAATTTATTTCCTGTCTGCTTCTTCATTTATTATCTTGTTTATGGTGGAAGACCTGGTATACTAATTACCTTACTAATTACCGTGCTAATAAAAAATCTACACAGGAACCTGATGACCTAGAAGTTTGCTGTCTTGCTTCAGTGATTAAACCATTCCACCCAGCTAAACACCATATTTTATGTTCTTGTCTAGTATTTATCACTTATCCTCACTCAGCAGATTTGAACATTTCCTTCAGGAAGGTTGCAGCTTAATAACAGTTGTGATTTATAAATCATTTTTCTGCATTAGTCTGTTTTCTTTCACACACTTGACTGGCCTTATATGGTCACAAATCATTCTCTGTCACATCGCAAAGTGGAAAGAAGTCATAACTTTTTAACAATGCTTTAAAAGAGTGATTTGTCTTTCAGGAGTAATCCAGGTCTCAACTTTCTAACTCGTGTAGGATTGCCATTCTGGGCTATTCTGTGCAACCAACCGTAATAATAATAATAATAATAATAATAATAATAATAATAATAATAATAATAATAATAATAATAATAATAATAATATTGAACTTGAATGCTGCCCAATTCTCAATGACTCTGGATGGCTCATAACAATCAAAGAAATTACAATAAAAATCAATAAAACCTAAAAGATAAAAATAGATGACAAGTGGGATGAAGTGGGGACTCTCCCTCCCCTCTGCCAAACAGCTGCGTAAAGAGCCAGATTTTTAAACCTCTGAGTATGTGATGGTGAACCTAGGGCACCCATGCCACAGGTGATACACAGTGCCCTCTCTGTGGGCACATGAGTTGTCACTCTATGTGAGTTCTGCTGCACATGCACATCCTCCCTGTACCAGCCATGGGGTCTCTGCTGTGCATGCATGGATGTGGGTGGGACACCCATGGGGGATCACACACACATGTATGGGAAGCATGCAGAGGGTGCATGCACACATGCATGGGGGCAGGGGGCATGCACAGGGACTGCACATGCATTGCATTTTGAGGGTTTTGGTGTGTACTTTGGGCACCCAGTCCGGAAAAGGTTAGACATCACTATTCTAAGCTTTAGCAAAGGGAGAAACGTCATTCCAGAGGTCAAGCACTGCTACAGCAAAAGGGCACTTCGGGGGTGCCAATAGATGGCACTGTTTAATTCCAGAAACCCAGAGTGAACTAATCCTGCAGAACTGAAACAGATGGTCACATATTATGGGAGACAGATGATCTGTCAAAGAACCAGGCTATATGTCTTATAGGGATGGATAGATAGATAGATAGATAGATAGATAGATAGATAGATAGATAGATAGATAGATAGATAGATAGATAGATAGATATAGGGGGTGGACAAAAAATGGAAACACTTGACTTTTTGGCATCACAATGTTTGAACATGTTCAAATCAGTCAAAACATGACATATTTTATTGGGTTTTTTAAAATGTTTTTTTAAGCTACCTTTATTTTTTACAGAAATTTAAGGAAATTGGTTATAACCTTCTAGAAATGGCAGACCTCTCAGACTTTCAAAGAGGCCAAATTGTTGGTGCTCAAATGGCAGGTGATGAAAGTGCCCGAATGTTTGGCATTTCAAGAGGTGATGTCTCAAAACTAATGACTGCTTTGGAAAGAGAAGGGAAAATGTCCTCAGCCAAGCACAGGTCTGGTCCAAAGTTGACGTTGTCTGAGAGAGACCGTTGGACTCTAAAGCGAATTGTTAGAGTGGATCGCAAGACCACAGCTCCTAAAATCACTGCAGAGCTCAATAGACATGTACAGAACCCAGTTTCCACAAAAACTGTTCGAAGGCAGCTTCACAAATCTGGATTCTATGGAAGAGCTGCAAGATGTTTCCATTTTTTTGTCCACCCACTGTAGATAGATAGATAGATAGATATAGACGTAGATGTAGACGTAGAGGTAGACGTAGACGTAGACGTAGTCATAGACATAGACATAGACATAGACATAGACATAGATATAGATATAGATAGACATGTTTTCCATTTTCATGGGTGCTGCATGAAGCCAATAACCTTTTTTTCCTTGGGTGCCAAAAGAGTGTGTACATGCACTTTTGCACAAGCACGAGTGTCCACACCCATAATCCAATGCCTGGGAAGGGTGAAAACAGTTCCCCCCACCTCCCTGTGGCCCTCTGGAAGCTGAAAATGGCCTGTTTCTCAACTTCTGGTGGCCCAGTAGCAGTGGTGGGCTGCTGTCCGGATGGGGGGGGGGAATGCAGTAGGCTAATAAAAATGGAGCTCCACCCCAGAGCACCCAATTTGCCCTGAAAGATGTTGAAAGAAAATGCTGGGTGTCCTATATAAGCCACGGCCACAGTGTGGTAGTAAAATTTTTGTAGCCCTTCACTGCCCAGTAGGCTCCTGTTTTGCCCTCCCCTGACTCCAAAGACTTCCCTGTAGAGAGGAGAGGATAAAAACTCCCTCTCCTATCTCCTTGGATGCTCTCTGGAACCAAAAACACCCTCCCAGAGCCTCTGTGTGAGCCAAACAGCAGCTGACGGGCACACACATGCATGCTGGAGCTCAGCTAGGGCAACGGCTCGCATGCCAGCAGATATGAATCCGCATACCAGGTTCGCCATCACTGGATTAGAGTCAAAAGATATAATTGCAGTATCCAACAGCATACTGATGATACTGAACCCCAAACTGGCAGATGACTTCACCCAGTGGTTTCATTGTAGATGTTTAAAAAGGAGAGAAGTTGATATCCTTCACAGCAAAGGCATAGTGAATAATCTCAGATCACACACCCAGACAAGGCCTAAGACTCCTCAGCCTGCTGTGTCTAGTCAGTTTTCAGATAATGAAATAGATGTCTTAAATACATAGTCTGTTTGGTCTAAAAGTTAAGGCATCTGGTTAAAAGGGGCGTACATAAGTGCACTAGTGTGCCTTTCGTCCCCTGTCCAATTGTCTTTCCTTTATCTCATACATTATATATATTTTCTTCCTTTCATGTATCTTCTCTTCTATTTTCACTTTTATCCTTATATATATTACTTCATGTTTATTTTCTTCCTATGTATTTGTGTATTGGACAAATGAATAGATAGATAGATAGATAGATAGATAGATAGATAGATAGATAGATAGATAAACAAAACAAAACAAAAAAATAAAATAAAATAAAATAAAATAAAATAAAATAAAATAAAATAAAATAAAATAAAATAAAATAAAATAAAATAAAATAAAATAAAATAAAATAAAATAAAATAAAATAAAATAAAATAAAATAAAATAAAATAAAATAAAATAAAATAAAATAAAATAAAATAAAATAAAATAAAATAAAATAAAATAAAATAAAATAAAATAAAATAAAATAAAATAAAATAAAATAAAATAAAATAAAATAAAATAAAATAAAATAAAATAAAATAAAATAAAATAAAATAAAATAAAATAAAATAAAATAAAATAAAATAAAATAAAATAAAATAAAATAAAATAAAATAAAATAAAATAAAATAAAATAAAATAAAATAAAATAAAATAAAATAAAATAAAATAAAATAAAATAAAATAAAATAAAATAAAATAAAATAAAATAAAATAAAATAAAATAAAATAAAATAATAAAATAAAATAAAATAAAATAATAAAATAAAATAAAATAAAATAAAATAAAATAAAATAATAAAAACCAGGAGACTATGAGTTCTAATCCTGCTTTAAATATGACTGCTGACTGGGTGATTTTGGATCTGTCACTGTACTCAGATCCAACTCACTTCACAAGTTGTTGTGGAGGAAATAGGAAGAGAAAGGAGTACTAATATATTTGTCACCTTACATTATTTATACATAAATAATATAGGTGGGATATAAACAACCCAAAAGAAAAAAAGGGGGGAGATCTTGCAGGATCTAATATAATCCAAGTTTCGGAAGGTCATGTTGAATGTAACTAATAAGCTGTTCTGCAACTCCCTGGAACAAACCATTATTCTTCTATGAAGCAGACAAAATTTATACCTGCTACTTTGATATGTTGCTGCCCTTTGTGTTATAGTATGATATACTGTATAAGAGTGTATACAGATGATTATTTATAGGAAATAAATTCATCTAGTTTACTTTAATGTGGTGGTTCTATCCTGACCAGTTCGGACTGGTCCACATGAACCGAGTGACCTTTATCAGTCAATGCCAGTCCGTGGGGACCACAATCTTTTTTTTAAAAAAAAATTAAAAATAATATTTATTCCCTTCCCCTCTCACTTCCCACCCCTCTTTCCCTTTGTCTCGGTCTCTCCAGGGACGAGCTAGCAGCCTACCCCACTTTTTCTTAACGTCTTAACAATTTCACGCAGAACTGCACCACTTCCGGGTTTTATAGCTGGCCAAAAAGGATTGCCTCTTCTGCGCTCTGCGCTGCAATCTGTCTCTGTCTCCACCCCCGAAGCCGTTCTTCACAGCTTAGGAATGTTGTGAGGCCGCCCGGCAGCCCCTGGCAGGAGGCAGGCAAGTCAGCCCTGGGGATGCCCCTGAAGGGAGTGGGGGCTGATGGAGCTGAGCCCCCTCACGCAGGATGATCAGCACCGCATTGCGGGCCTCCTCTGTGGCTGGATACACCGAGGGGAATCCTCCTTGCGAACGGCTCCCTCCGGGTGGCAGGAGCAACGGGAATGTGCCCCTTTGTTAGCCGGTCCTGGCGGAGACACTGGTGTCAGGGGAGGCGTGGATATGACGTTCCCGGCTGATATATCTAAAAAGTGGGACTTTTTAAAAACCAGCAGGATGCAGGACAAATGGCCAAAAAGCAGGACTGTCCCACGGAAATCGGGATGTAGTGTGTCTTCCTTGACTGCAACTTGAAAGTGTAGAACATTTACAGGTATCTAAATTTTATGCTGTTTTAAAAATATTACACAGAATTTCCCTCTTAAAATCAAAAAGGCAAGAGCTCAGCTAGGCAGCTAAAGAGACAATTCCAAAAAAGAAAAATAGTTTGAGATGCTATTGTCTTTTTAATGGCTACTTTAAAGGAGGCCTCCAGATTCTGAATAAAGTAGGATTTTCATAAGCCTTTGCAGCCAAATATCTCTTTAAAATATTTTTCTTTTTTTGATCTAGAATCAGGGAGTGAAATTCAGCAAATTCAGACAGGTACTGGAGAACCTGTAGCGTACATTTTGAGTAGTTCAGAAAACTGGCAAACATCACCTATGGCTGGCCCCAGAGTGGCATGGGAATGGGGATTTTGCAATATACTTCCCCTGCCACATCCACTAAACCACACCCACCAAAACTGTAGGGAAAAGCTTTGAATTTCATCCCTGTCTAGCAGCGGTCCCCAAACTAGCGCACGGGGGCCGGATGCGGCCCGCTGAGGTCTTTTAACCAGCCCGCGGCAGCACATGAGATTTTACCGATCGATATAATAAGCTCACGAATCTCCTGTCCACTCACCGTGGTCGACTGCTGAGCGAGGAGGAGGTGGAGAGGCAAGAGGCGGGGAGGAAAGCAGGCCTGCAATTGGCCCCTTCCTTTGCCGCCTTTAGGGAGAGAAATTGCTGCTGCCCTATGGCAGAGCAGCAACAGTTCCTCTCCCTAAAGGCGAGAAAGAAAGGAGCTAATTGCAGGCCCACTTTCCTCCCCGCCTCTTGCCTCTCCACCTCCTCACCACCTCCACCTCCACGGTGTGTGGATGGGAGATTCAGGAAATTGGCGATTCAAAAACTCCACTGAAAGTCACAGCTAAGTACGCCATGGCTAAGTGTGTGTGTGTGGGGGAGGTGGCTGCTTGCAAACCCTTGACCTCCACTGCCTCCGCCCGTGGCACAAGGCGAGCACACCTTCACTTCTCTCTCTCTGCTTCTCCGGCATGCACCGCCTCCGTGCCCTCCCCTTCACTCTGCCCCCACAGTAGCTGCCATTGGTGCAGCAACAGCGATGGCCCCTCTCGGACCAGGCCCCACCAGTGGGTGCCACTTTCCGTGCAACTCCAGCCTTCTCCCACTCCAGCCAGCACAGAGACCGCCCTGTCCCCCTTCAGGGCCTCTTGGACAGCCCTTCCCGGCAGAGGCTCTGTGTCTGCCTTTCCAACAGCTCCTGCTGCCGGCACGCAGCTCTGCTCACCCGAAGCCTGGCATTGACACTGGAGAACAGGCTTTGGGCTCTCGGCATCAGTGGCTGCCACAGGGCCGTTGTTGTTGTTGTCGCGGCGGCTGTCCTGTGCCGGCCAGCAAAGCTGCTTTCCCGAGAGAGAGAAAGTGTGACAGATACAAAGAGGAAGAGTTAGAAAGAGAGTGAATGAGAGAAAGAGAGAAGAGAGAGAGAGAGAAAGCAAGACAGAGAGA
Organism: Erythrolamprus reginae; assembly: GCF_031021105.1. Taxonomy (NCBI): domain Eukaryota; kingdom Metazoa; phylum Chordata; class Lepidosauria; order Squamata; family Dipsadidae; genus Erythrolamprus; species Erythrolamprus reginae. Next base: position 246,355,235 of record NC_091951.1, read on the forward strand.
AAGAGAGAGGGACAGAGAGAAAAGAAGAAAGAGCGAGAGAGAGAAAGAGGGAAAGATGGAGAGGGAGAGAGAAAGGAAGAGGGAGAAATGGAAAGAGAGAGAGAGGGAAAAAAATGAGAAAATGATGGAGGGAAAGAACGAGGGAGAGGAAAATGAAACAAATTAGAGAAAAGGAAGAGGGAAGAGAGAAGTGGAGAGGAAGGAGGGAGGAAAGGAAGGAAAGAGAAATGGAGGGAGTTTATTATTTAATTATTAATTACTTAATTACTTATTACTTCTTTATTTTAAATATTGTATTTATTCCCATTTTGTTTTTTACTTTAAATAAGGTATGTGCAGTGTTCATAGGGATTTATTCATAGGGTTTTTTTATAGTCCGGCCCTCCAACAGTCTGAGGGACAGTTAACTGGCCCCCTGTGTAAAAAGTTTGGGGACCCCTGCTGTCTAGGATAGCAACGGTAGAGGATGGCAGGAATTCAGGTTTATATTTCCTGTTCAGGGCTGGGAGCTTTGATTCTGGATTCAGAAGACCTTATATAGGATGATGACCTTGGATGCCATGCCATTTTATTTGAAGATATTTTTGTATGAAAGCACAGTTTGACCTAATAATTAGCAAATTTCTTGTTGCAGTATACTGGGCTTTGCAATTAAGCAAGAAAAGGTAACACAACAAACTGATTTTCTTTAAATAATACGGATCCTATGCATCTCATCAATATTTACTTGTTGGAGGTAAATTAACAAAATGAGATGCTTTTTAGCTCTTTAGTAGCAGTAGGGGGAAAGATCAAATCAGTTGGTCCAATAGTTAATTTTCTTAATGGATTCTGCTATAGAAAATGGGCCTGTTGTTCCTAATGCTACAGAGTGACACACAATTACTTAATGAGTTCCTATATTACCCCTTTCTTTTCAACTCTGTAATTATTGAGTTAATTGAGAAGTGAACTCCTAGATAACATGTCTTTTCACAGTCTACTTTAAGATTAGGAAATAACTTCTTTATGCTTTTTTGGCTTTCTCTGATAGCTAAGAAGCCTTTCCTGATTCTTACCATCCATTTGAAGCTTGCTAAATTAAGTGATTATGGGATTTGGCAAGATACAGAATCAAGAATAGCAGTCAAATTATTTGGTTCCTTGAACTTTAGAGCAGAGGGCAACCCTATTCAAGCAAGGGCCTTGTTTTACATTATTATTTCCATTTCTTATTTTCTAAGTGAACGCAGAGCCCCCTTTCACAGGGCTTATTCTAATTCAGTGATACCCTGTACACAGCAATGGGTGGATTCCGGCAGGACTTAAATTGGCTTCTGTATGAAGACTGGCATACCACAATGTCCCTTTGTTGTGGAAAAGAAGTTAGAAAACAGAGTAGGAATCTTCTTCCTTGAAATCTGTTTTTGAAATCTTCTGCTGCATGAATCCCAGCAACCAGTTAGGATCCACAGAGTCGACCTTCTCCAGGTCCTGTCAACTAGAAATTTGTCTGGTGGGACCTAGGGGAAGAGCCTTCTCTGTGGGGGCCACGGCCCTCTGGAATCAGCTCCCCCTAGAGATTTGCACTGCCCCCACCCTCCTCGCCTTCCACAAGAGTCTTAAGACTTATCTATACTGCCAGGCTTGAGGCCACAGCCTCCTGGCTGACAAATGTGTTGAGAGTAAGACGATTGAAAGGGAATGACTTTTTATGGTTTGGGGTTTTTTTATATTATAAATAGTGATGGGCGAACCCAGCGGTGTTCGGGTTCGGCAAGTTTGGACGAACTTTACGCAAAATTCAGCCGAACCCAAACCAAACCAGAACTTGAACCAGAACGGGGAATCCCTCCCTCGAAGAGATTCCGGAGACGGAGCTTTGATGTCACCGGCAGGTTGCTAAGGATGTCAAGGTGATCACTTCCTAGATTCCATGGAATCCAGGAAGTGATCACCTTGACGTCCTTAGCAACCTGCCAGTGACGTCAAAGCTCCGAACGCCGAACACGACCCCGAACTTTGCCCGAAGTTTGAAAAATTTTTGTGTTCGGCATACCGAACACCGCAAAATTCGGTATGGACCCAAATTGTGCAGGTTCAGTTCGCCCATCACTAATTATACATTTAAATTAATTGGATTTAGGATGTTATATATTGTTCCATTATATGTTGTAAGCTGCCCCAAGTACTCAGAGAGGAGCGGCATAAAAGTCCAATAAACAAACAAACAAGCAAACAATAAATAAATAAATAAATGAATGAATGAATGAATGAATGAATAAATAAATATTAGTAGCTCAGGTTGGTAGTTAGGCTGTTGGTTTCAGCTCTGAGTTTGGCAATTTGGTTGCAAATATTTCATCACCATTCGAGGAGACATTGTCAGTGTGTTTTGAATTGTGCTCCTCAGTCAGAATACAGGTCTTTAAATACCTTTTTATGAGATGCAAATTAGTCTGAACAAAACCCAACAACATTCATAAACAACATAAAAAAGGTATTTAAAAGCCTGTGTTCTGACAGATGAGCACTGTCAGACAATTCAAAGTGCACTGACGATGTCTCCTCGAATGGTGACAAAACATTTGCAACCAAATTGCCAAGCTTGGAGGTCAAACCAACAGCCCAATCTTCTTCCTTCTCCAGCCATAGCAATAGCTCTATTGACTTCAGATTCACAGTAGAAGAACTGGCTGAGGCAAGTTTGCAGAGCTGTAGTTACTCTTAGTATAGACGTAAGATTGTTTTGTAGACTTAATGCTTAGCGGCAGTAAAATAGTTCTTAACTACAGGCTTTCTCTTTTTATCAATACAAGAAAATCACATGGTACTGGTATTGCACTGCAAAAGGACTTTTTTAAAAATGGCATGGGGATAGCAACACGAAGCCAGTTTTTGAAACACTGAAACATTTAATTGAGGCAGCTCCAGTCTTCCCAAACTTTGACAGCAAAGAAAGAGCGAAATAATCCACAGAGGCTTCTAAAGTACTGTAGTTCCATTGAAACAATCCTATTGTAAAAGTATGGGATTTATAGAGAGGCCTGTGATGGACATGCGTGGGACTGTTACAATATTGAAGTCTTATATGCTTGAATTAAATCGAGGGCTTTGGCTCTGATTTATAGTTATTGTGCTCTGTTTTTATAAGCTTCTTAGATTCATTTTGATTGAAATAGCATGAGGGCATTTGTAAACAAGTCATGTTTGCTGAGATAGACACAAGCATTTAGTTTCTACTGCTGCCAAGACTCTCTGGTAGATTCCCTTCCAAATTTCAGCAACTTTTTTCCAGTTATGGTTTTATGATTTAACATTAGCCCATAAGCTTGCCAAAATACTGCTGACACTCTATGCAAGCCTAGTGATAAAAGTATGGTTGAGGATGATCTGGAGCAGGATATTGTATGGATCACTGAGTTTTGACAAAATTACCCAGTTGCAGCAAATTTGTTGGAGCTATGACTCAAAATGCCATATTGCTTATGTGTCTGAAAGCTTTTCTTGATGATTGGCCAACCCGCTAAGTTTTATACTTTCAGTAGTTGTAGACCTTTCTATAACTGAGCCATCTTATTTAAAGATCACAAATTTTCTTGCTGTCCCCAAACCTGATATGATTCAAATGATTCATGAGGATCAGCTTGGCATGGAAGAGTGTAAATGTTTTGAAACTTTTATTTCGGCCAAGCATTAAAGGATACATTGGGAATGTAATGCATAATTGAACTGTTTTTAGGAATAAAAAGGGATTTATATAGATCAATAAGGAAATATAAGAAACTTGATACAGTGTGGATCATTGATATCTTTACAACAAGAGTGGGAAATTAATGTTCCCAAGGAGACACATGGGACTGTTGTAGAGGACTGCCCTTCTGTAGTCCCCTCTCCTATTGCCACCACTGCTCTCCACCACTATTGCCAGAATTTCCTAAAGGTGCTTTTTCAGGACGCAACTGGACTTTCTTGTTTTTTCTTTGAAGATGTTTTGCTTCTTATCCAAGCAGCTTCTTCAACTCTGATAGTGGGGAATGGAAGGATTTATGTTCCTTGGAATCAGTTGAACATTTGCACTGTTTTAGAGGGTGGTTGAAACACTCAAAAATTGACCTGTGTCATCAATCCTCAGAGTCACTTGAGTGCTCCTGGTTCCTGTAGTTTGCAACTTTTTGTCTGGAAATCCATTCCTAATCCCACACTATCCAAAGGGTGTTCATCAGTGGTGGATTGCTTCAGGTTTGACCTGGTTCTGCAAACCAGTAGCAGCAGCAGCAGCAGGATGCTCTGCCCACCCACCCAGGATGCTCAGCCCACACTCCCAGGATGCTTCTGTGCATGTGCAAAAGCATCGGGCGTGCGAACTGGTAACAATGGGTTTTAGATACTGGTGTTCATCCCAAATTGTATAACTAAAAGAGATGGCTTCTCCCATACAACACCCATTCTGAAAGTCTAATAGTGGTGTTAAAGGTGGAATTAAGATTTTCAAAACACTACTGTAAAACAACTATGCCCAAGGAACAATTTCTTTTCATTTCTTTTGATTTTTTAAAAATAAAACCCTCTACTTTGCAGCATTTGTGTTTTAATAAAACTCTAAGTTAACCTAGGTTACTGCTGGATATTTACATCATTGCATTTGCCCAACCTAAGTGGTTGCATAAGTAAATTCAAACATTTTGTTGGGAATAGGATTTGTTAGTACAGGGTACATGTGTGTTAGGGTTTGCCATTGTAAACTGCATATTATAAACTGTACCAAACTTGTACTTAAAGGGTTAATGTGCACTCAAAGAGTTAACATTTAATTGCAGAGTAAATGTTCAAGGCTATGTCGTTATTGAAGCTATAAAAGCTCATGATCGTGCCCGGTCACTTCCTTGTTACTTTACTTTTGCCTTGTTACTTTACTTTTGCCTCGTGTCCAAGCTCTGTGCTTGTAGAAGCTGCGTGCTTTATCTGTATTGTATAAGCTTCGTGCTTTATCTATATATTTTAGCTTTGTGCTTGTTATCTTTATTCTGTATTGTTCTGTATTTGCTACGTGCTTATTCTGGATTGTTTATATTTTGTTTATATGTAAATAATACTTATTTAACTAAGTCTGTGTCTTGGCTTTATCACACATCCACGCTCTATTAAAATTCTCTGCTCGGTATTGTCGAAGGTTTCATAGCATAGCTAACCGAGACAAGACAACAGGATTTAACTGTCTTAAAAACCTATCACTTTATGTTTGCATTTTTAAAGCTACACTTTGGCTATGTTGGCCTATGGAGCTCCCCACTCAGTTGAGGTGACAACTCCTACCATTTTCTTTTATACACACACATAATCTCAGCGAGTTTATCCTCTGTGGCAGGAGGGAAGGGGAGGAGAGAATTAAGGAAGTCTGTTGAAGAGGAGGAAAAAGCTTTCTATTTCTTTTTATCCTCCCCCCCCGCGTGTTTGTCTTTCTTCTTTCTCTGAGTCTTCATTTTCTATATTCTATTTTAGTTTGTATTAGTGTGTGAGTGTTTGTGTATAGGTAGAAAAAGAATGAAATATCATTAGGAAGTAGGAGAAGGTTAATTGGAAATCAGAATGGCCATAGAGATAAAGACCCAGCTAATAGCCATCAATAGACACACATAAATAAATTTACATACCATTTAAAAGATATAATAAAGCTACGAAAGATCTCAGAATACATCTTTTCCAACAGTGAACACCCAGGTAAGCAGAGATTGGCACCAGGCAAATAATCAAGCAGAAAGCAATACCTATTCAAGAAGAAAACTACACTCCTTGCCACCAACACTGGCAGAGATAACTGTATATAGATAGGAAGTAAACTACACATTCTGAACTATAGATATTTTCTTTTATTAGACCCAGGTAATGTTAGCAGAGGTTTCAACTGGCAGAGACCAACCAGAATTTTTATTTATTTATTTATTTATTCTTTGTCCAATATACAATACATATGGAATGAAATAGACATTAAGTAGTATATATAGGGATAGTAAGTAAAAAAGAAGAGGAGTGGATGAGAGGGAGAGAATATATAGGATATATGAGAAAAGGAAAGGTAATTGGACAGGGGACGTTAGGCACATCAGTGCACTTATGTACGCCCCTTACTGGCCTCTTAGGAACCTGGAGAGGTCAATCGTGGAGAGTCTAAGGGAGAAATGTTGGGGGTTGTGAGTAGACACTATAGAGTCCGGTGCTGAGTTCCACGCGTCGACGACTCGATTGTTAAAGTCATATTTTTTACAGTCAAGTTTGGAGCGGTTAATATTAAGTTTGAATCTGTTGCATGCTCTTGTGTTGTTGCGGTTGAAGGTGAAGTAGTCGTTGACCGGAAGAACATTGCAGCATACGTAGAATATGTAGAACTCTACTGGATTGATTCCTTAAACAATGCTAATGATCTGTGTTACAAATATTTATATTATTATAGTACTACCTTATATTTTGTTAAAATTAGAATGGTTGTAGGAGTAGCACTATACTTTAAGAATTGTTTTGAGAGTTGGCTGAAGCTGCTTTTCACAGCAGTAGTTAGTTTAGGCACCTCAACTAATTGCTGTATAGACTTAGGCATTTAAATCAACAATAATAAAGAAGAGTTCTTGTTAGCTCCAGGCAACCTTTTATCAATTTGACTATGACACAGCAGGAGTCTTATTATCTCACTCATAGAGATAAGAACTCATAGAAAACATTTTCCCTGCAGTATTAAAGCTTTGGGGCAGTCAGATTTCTCACTTTTGTGAAATCAGTTGACATTGAAAGGGGTTTTGTGTGGAAATCAATATAAGCAGAGATCTGTTTTGAAGATTAGGTTATATTATTTTGAACTGTAAATGACAATAAGAGGTAATGAAAAATACAGCCTAATGCATATGGGTCTCCTTAATTAAAATTTTAAACAACTCTATATAATTCAACGTAGCTTCTGACAGATCATTTAGTTAGATGTCTGCCTAATTCACTGGTTACTCACAGCCCTTCCCAGTAAGTAGGATGATGTTATTCTATATTTTTATGATTCCATTAGCATTCAAAATTTGGCAATTAGGTTTTTAATAAGTACAGTTTTTTAAAAATATACTTAGCATTTAAATACACACTCGGTTCAATTAGAATAGCTTAATTGGACATTTTCTCTTCACCTTTTTAAATAATTAGAGAAAGTCTCTGAAATATGTTTGGCATCCATTGAGATAATACTATCATTTTGTAAAACAGTTAAGTTGTCTGACTTTGTCAAAGACCATGTGTATGTTTTGATGCAATTCGGAAGATCTTAATTAGATTCCGGATATTTAATTGAATCTGATTGCAGTTTTAAGCAATAGTAAAATAGGGCAGAAAGATTTATGCCAGACAACTGGATTCAAATATTTTACAGCTAGTCCTTGACTTATGACCACTATTGAGCCTTCAGTTATAGTCATAGGTTGTGACAGTAATTAAGCCAGTTTCCTTTCATTGTGCATGAATTTTTGCCATGGTCATTAAACAAATGTCATAGATATTAATGCATAATATTATTTGTTAGGTGGTTTTTTCCCCCAGTTTCTGGCAAAAATGACAAATCACAATCACATTATGGGATGCTGCAAAGAGCTGTAAATATGAGCTATAACCAGGGGTGAAATCCAACAGGTTCTGAGAGGTTCTGGAGAACTGGTAGTGGAAATTTGGTTTGGCTGGCCCCAGAGTGAGGTAGGAATGTAGATTTTGCAATGTCCTTCTCCTGGAATGCCCACCAAGCCACGCCCACCAAACTACACCTACCAAAACAGTAGTAAAAGAGATTGGATTTCACCTCTGGTTATAACTTGACCTAACAAGGCCCCATATCTGGAACACATATTTTATTGCTTAGCCTGATACTTTAATTAGTAATTACAGAGTGTCACTTGTTGCAAACTCTGTAGCAATTTGTCTATGGAGATTGTCAGTCATCCAGGTCATGGTTATCCCAAAGGTGCATTTTCAAGAGGCAACTGGACTTTCTGGTTTTTCTTTGAAGAGCCCTTCACTCCTCCACTCGAAACAGAATATCCTATGAAAATAGACTAACAATCCTGGGCCTTGAAAGCCTAGAACTACTGTGCCTAAAACACGATTTGAGTATTGCCCACAAGATCATATATTGCAACGTCCTACCAGTCAATGACTACTTCAGCTTCAACCGCAATAACACAAGAGCACGCAACAGATTCAAACTTAATACGAACCGCGCCAAACTTGACTGTAAAAAATATGATTTCAACAATCGAGTTATTGAAGTGTGGAACTCATTACCTGACTCAATTGTGTCAACCCCTAACCCCCAACACTTCTCTCTTAGACTATCCATGATTGACCTCTCCAGGTTCCTAAGAGACCAGTAAGGGGCGTACATAAGTGCACTGGAGTGCCTTTCGTCCCCTGTCCAATTGTCTTTCCTTTCTTTCACCTATCTTATATATTCTCTTCCTTTCATATATCCTCTCCTCTAAGTTCACTTTCACCCTCTTTTATATTATCACATGTCTATTTTTCTTCCTATGTATTTGTGTATTGGACAAATGAATAAATAAAATAAATAAATAAATAAGACCTTTCGTTTCTCATCCAAGAAGCTTCTTCAGCTGTGACTAGATGGTAAAAACACAAATGGCCTACTATCTGCAAGAAGTATAAACCCTTCCATTCCCCATGATACCATCAGAGCTGATAATGCTTCCTGGGTGAGAAGTAAAATGTCTTCAAAGAAAAACCAGAAAGTTTAGTTGCCTCTTGAAAATGCACCTTTGGATCTGGAGCAATTTCATCCAGATTGCACACCAATCCTGTTTAGGGTTGTTTCTCAGTCAAGACACCTTGAAAATGCCTTCCAGAATTCTTGGCTTGAGAATTCTGTGAGTTGAAGTTCACATATCTTCAAGTTGCCAAGTTTGAGAAACAATCTTGTATAGTAAGACAGCTTGACAAATGGTGTCAGGTCTAAAGTCACCACATGAATTGCATGCTTTAATGACCATGTAGACCTAGAATGATTGATTGACTTGAATAACTGGCATACTTCCAAACAAAACATCATTTTTATTTGTAAGAATGACTGCAGGGCCAAGAGGCATTCTTAGAAAAATAAAGTGGTGCTTGGGGCTAGCCTTATATTTGGAAAACATGACAACTTTTCATTTGTATTTTACAGGGTTTTTAAACAAATAATTCACTGCAAGTTACCTGTCATCAAGGGAGCAGTAATAAGGATGAAACTGTTCCATCCTTCATCCAATTACTTCATATTTATCAGGGAATTCCCAAATTCTAATAACATCTTTTTTTCTTTAATGCCAACGAATATGATTTTTTAAAAATGTATACATTTTATTTTATTTTTATTGAATTATATTTTATTGCAGTAATAATAAAAAATAGCTATATAAAGATTCTGATTTCTTTCCATTTCTGTTCTTAAGTGTGATTCTTGGTAAATACCCAGTGACTATTAATGATTAATATGTTGAGGGAGTTTGAGGAGATCCAAGATCAAATCTATTGTCAGCTATGAAATGTCCACGGTCTGGATTATCGCAGTCTGTCATACCAATCTGCCTTATTTATTATGTATTTATTAAATGTACGTGCCATCCATCTCCTCAGGGACAATCTTGGTTGCTTACCAACATTAAAACTGAAGTTGCATTTCCACATCTGTGAAAACTTTATTAGGAATTATGAAGCGTCTTTGATCCATTACATCCATTATCATTGGGGCACTTGATATCATGTTCAAGAATTTTATAAAATATATCAAGAAATTGCAGCTTCCTGCAATAACACCACCAGAACTGTAAAAAAACCTGTGGTACTTGGAACATCATACATCTTAAGAAGCCTTGGTTGATACCTACGATGCTGGCAGCAACCCGTATCAACCATTAACACTAGTCAATGGTATTTGTGATGCATTTTTGAATGCCCAGTTGGCTGAGTTCCAGGTTTAATGACTAAAACGTAATAATAATAACAAAACAATAAAAATAATAATTCATGAAATTCATTCATTCATTAGATTTTTATGCCGCCCTTCTCCTTAGACTCAGGGTGGCTTACAACATGTTAGCAATAGTGCTTTTTAACAGAGCCAGCATATTGCCCCCACAATCTGGGTCCTCATAATGTGCATTTTGGTGGGCCCCAGGGGAAGAGCCTTCTCTGTGGCAGCCCCGGCCCTCTGGAATGAACTCCCCCCGGAGATTAGAATGGCCCCCACCCTCCTTGTCTTTCACAAGTTACTCAAGACCCACCTATATCGCAAGGCATGGGGGAACTAAGACATCTAAGGAACTAGGGCTTTTTATATTTCATGTTTGGTGTGTATGTGCTGTATGGTTTTTAATTATTGGGGTTTTTATATATTTTTATTATTAGATTTGTCCCATTGTTATACTGTTTTTATTACTGTTGTGAGCCGCCCTGAGTCTTCGGAGAGGGGCGGCATACAAATCTAAATAATAATAATAATAATAATAATAATAATAATAATAATAATAAACTTGTGGCTGGATCTGGACAGCTCTCGAGTGCGGTCCCTTTGGTTATGGGATTTCCGGTCTTCAGGTCAGTAGTGACTTAGCCACCATGAACCAACCCAGTTGCTTACCATCACCAATGATGAGAAGAAATCAACAAAATTCCATACCGGATTAGTCATTGCCCAGATCAACAAGGATTGTGTCAAATGCTATGGTTCCTTGAGATCTGTTGAAAAATGGACTAAAGGGCTCAGTTGTTACTGCTGAGGAATCAGGACATGCAACTGTAAAGTGACTGGGACAAAAGCACAACAACAACAGCAACAACAATTTTATAGGCTTGTTGGAGAGATAGATCATGGAGAACAATCCAAAAGAGTTACCTTTTTGCTGCAGTATGGAATGCAGTATGTTATTTAAAAGAATAAATGAATGAAATATCCTGTTGATATGTTTAGTAGATAAAATTTTGAGCCATTCAGTAGTTTCTGTAGCCTACAAAGAATTATGCATATACGGAATACATCAGTGTCTTTTTTTTTTTTTAAAGTGCTTTTAATATGCAGTACAAAGTATCAGTGTGGTTCACAGGTTTGAATTGAGGACATCTGTGGTGAACCAGTTGTTTTTAAATTAGTTTCCCCCCCCCCCCCAAACTACATTTGTAGGAGAAGAGGGGAAGAAAAAAAATCTCACTGCTGAGGAAAAAAGTTTAGAAAACTTTGGAAAGTTTGGGCTATGGATCTATGTGCGATCCACACATGCTTGTGAATTAGGGACAGTAGTTCAGCCAGAGTTATTTTAAACCCATTTTTCTTGCTCATCTTGTTCCATTTTTGTCATTACTTTCCTGTTATGGCCGCAATTCTTGTCTTCCACAGCCCTTATTTTTGATTGACAAAGCATTCTTCTGATAGACTTTGATACAAATGAGCCCTGAATTGGGAGGATTTGACAAGCTTGATGGAGGAAGGCAGTCTTTTAAAAGTATAGCTATTACTCTGCCACAGTCTTTGCAAACAAAATAAAATAAAATAAAAAAATCCTCTATATTCAAATCATCAGCTAAGGGCAAAAATCACTGGCATAAAGATTCAGAAAAAAAAACCTCACGTTGAAAGGAAATCAATAATTCTTCAGAAGTTCTTGCAAGTTAAAATAAACAGTATTCTCTAATCCACTTCTATTTCTTACCATTAATAGAATCTGATTTACTGAGAAATTGGAGACGCATTTCCTCCACAAATCTGGTGGAAATCCCATTTGGCTATGAAGGTTATTGAGTTTTCTTGAGTCATTTTGTTTCTCTTTGTCAGCACAATTAAGTCAATACAAGATGCATAAATGATAATAACCATGCTTGGGCTAGTCCTAGTAGACAATCTATAGACAGCATCGAGAGACAGCACCCAGAGTCTGAACTTCAGCTGCTGAATGTTGAGTTGGAGTGGTAGAAGCTTGTGTGTGCTTGGCTATAGAGTATGTGCCCTCAGACATCTGTCTGGTTCCAAGGACATCTGAGAAGGGCAATAGGGAGCATCAGGAGGACCTGGAAGGCTCCAGGACAAGAGAGCATGGTTGAAATGAGACTGTGCTGAAAACATCAGGAGAACCCAAAGAGGAGCAGCCAGCTGGGCAGCCTGGAGAAGGAGTGTAGTTGCACTCAGTACTGACAACCAGATATTTTCATGGAACAGGAAAGAAACTCAGCTACAGCAAGTCAGTGCAGAAGACTAGAAGTTGACACTCCCGCCCGATCCCAGGGGTGTTGAAGGCAACAGAGGTTGGCAAGGCTACTTGCAAGAGGGACCTCCTAATAAGTTGCACCAATTGGCACCTATTTGCAGTGATGTCTTGGACTGAGTGGTTATTGTTCAAAATTTTATGTTCATGCGTGCTCTTGAATTCATTGACTTCTTAATACCACAATCTCATTGACTCCATGCTGATTTACTCGTGACTTGGACTTTAGGACTTGTACTGACTCTGTGGTGCCATTATCCCATTGTCTCCATGGTGACTTCCTTGTAGCTTGGACTTCTGGACTTGTATCACTTTGTTGACTATTTGACTTCTCTTTGACTTTGTTCTCCTTTGATTCAACTGACTCTGCTGGCAATAGACTTCTGGAGAACTACACTTGTAATCGGGGCCCCGAGAATGACAAAAGGGTTTAGCAGTGTGGAATAAACTTATTGAACTCTGCTTGCATTTGAATGTGTAGACTGGGACTGGACAGTATAAATTTAAGGGTGGAAATGAAAGTGAAATTTTAAGCTTCCCAAGAAGCCCTGAAAACAGTCCCAAATTGTGCCACTGATTTTAAGTATGTGAACACTTAAAAACCTGTGCCGTGACTTTGTATTATTTTACAATAAATTCTTAGGAGGGATCATTTATGAATTGGAATGAAAGTAGCTTTTCTTTCCAAAGGTCTTTCCTATCCTACCTATTCTTCAAATGTCCAACAAAAACCACCCTCCCCTCTCTATTCCCCCAACTCAGCTCCATCCCTTTCACAGAAGTCCAGGTTCCTCCAGCCCTTGAGAAGTTTGGGAAGCTGAATTGCAGCTCCTGATTCATTAGCTATTGCCCTTAGCCCTAACCCAGGCTTAGCCCAGTTTGCTGTACACATCCTGCTTGGCTATAAGTTGCTGGCTACCTTGAAGCTTAGTGCATGGCCTGAGGTAGGTTGTAGTTCAGGTTGGCATGCAAAATCCAGGCCATCAGATTAATTGTGTAAGCCATGGTTTGGTTAAATGGATGAACATGTTGTGTAGACATAGCTTTCATAGCTTTTTGCATTCTGGACTGATAATTCAGGTAACTTCTGTTGAAACAAAAGAAACTATACCCACCCATCCACACATACACACACATTTTTTTTCAACAAAAGTAGCCTATATTATCAGCCTAGAATGCAGTATATATAGCTCTAGGCTGATAATACAGATGACAGATACTGCGTGTGTATGATTTTGACTTTGTGCTAGAGTGAACAAAGCTTTGTTCACCCTAGCACAAAGCCGAAAACACTAGCCTGAAGATGATGAGTGAGACCTCGTCGAAAAGTCACCAAGATTCTATCAATCTTACACGGGAAAAGACCCAAATACGCCAAGATCTACATATGGGCTGCACCCAGAATGGGGCCACAAGGTAGTATGGTAGCAAAAATAGCATCCCTGATGCATGCACATGTGCCCCCCTCTGTGCACCTATTTTGGCGGGGTTTTGCTTCTGTGCATGAGCAGAAGCAATGAAAGAGCTGAAAATAGGCAAAATTGTCTGCAAAAAAATTCCTAACATGAAATTTTATTTGTTATTATTTATTTATTTAATTTATTCATTCAGTTTTTTATGCCGCCCTTCTCCTTAGACTCAGGGCGGCTTACAACATGTTAGCAATAGCACTTTTTAAACAGAGCTAGGCTATTGCCCCCACAATCCGGGTCCTCATTTTACCTACCTCGGAAGGATGGAAGGCTGAGTCAATCTTGAGCCGGTGATGAGATTTGAACCGCTGACCTTCAGATCTATAAGTCAGCTTCAGTGGCCTGCAGTACAGCACTCTACCTACTGCGCCACCCCGAAATTTTACTTGTGTCACATGCACAAAAGTCACATCTCATGCTGATGCATATGCACACCCACACTGGACATGCACACATTCATGCTGGTCTCTGAGAGCACACCGGTAGTGCCAAAGACGAGCAGCCCTTCATTGCTACATATGTATGTATGTAAGTATGTTTGTATGTATTATGTATATATGTATATGTATACACACACACACCATCTATAAATATACCATCTAACAGTTGAATTTTGTAGCTGACTGCCTGTTTTAATGGCAGACAAGTTCCTCTTTGGGAGGTAACAGACCACCAAGGTTTGTAACTGGAAGCCTGGGGGAAAATAACTCTCGGGAGAAAAGATATTTGTGAGCCCTCTTAGAAATTCATCATAGAAGCTGATGATTTAAACAAACATTTTAATGGGTTTTTCTTCTTTCTTAACTAAGCAACTGCTGAAAAGGAAAGACTCTCTTGAGCAAACATTTGACACAAGGGAAATTGTTAATTAGATAGGCTGGAGAGGAAAGCTAAGGAAAACAAGAAAACCCTTCAGCTGCTATTCATCCCATTTAGAAAAAAGCAAGTTCTTGTAATGATCAAGGACAGTGTCGACATAAAATGTATATATCTCGTATTTCTTCTCTACTATATCCTCTTTAACCTTCATTGTGTATTATTGTGTATTGGACAAAATAAATAAATAAAAATTAGATGCAGGATTTTTCCCCCTCCTAAGGCATTACAGGAAGGGCTTATTTTACAGGTGGTCCTCAACTTACATTCACAATTGAGCTCAAAATTTCTCTTTTTAAGTGAGGAATTTGTTAAGTGAATTTTATCCCATTTTCTTGCCAGAGTTGTGAATCGTGGCAGTTGATAAGTTAGAATACCAGTGGATTTAGACTTATATACTACTTCACAGTGCTTTAAAGCCCTCTCTAAGCGGTTTACAGAGAGTAAACATAATGTACCCAACAATCTGGGTCCTCATTTTACCGACCTTGAAAGGATGGAAGGCTGAGTCAACTGAGATTCTATCGGCCAAACTGCTGGCAGCCGGTGATCAGTAAAAGTAGCTTGCAGTACTGCATTCTAACCATTGAGGCTCTACAAATAAGTGAATCTGACTTCCCCATTGACTTTTATTGTTGGTGATTGCAAAAGGGAATTACACAGCAATGGTCATAAATATGAACCAGTTGCCAAGCGTCTAAATTTTGATCACATGATGATGGGGAAGCTGCAAAGATGGTAACTGTGAAAAATGGTCATTAGTCATTAGTTGCAACTTTAAACAGTCACTTAATGAACTGTTGTAAGTCAAGGATTAACTGTATTGGGCTACCCGATTCCATTTTTCCCCCTTGCAAGTCTCCTTTTCCATTATTTGCTAGCTAAATCTTTAGCTAAATGTGATTATGGAGCTAAATAAGCTTCTGGAGAGCCTCTGAGGGGCACGAGAGGGCATTTTCACCCTCCCTGGGCTCTAGGGAAACCTCTGGAGCCTAGGGAAGGTGAAAAATGGACCTACAAGGCCCACCCGAAGTCAGAAAACAGGGAAGCAGGGGGGGGGGAAATCATGCTCACATGCTTGGGTGCCGGGGCAGCATTGAATTATGGATGTGGACACTCAAGCATGTGCAATAGCACACACATATGTGGTTTCAGCACCCAAGGAAAAAAAGATTTGCCCTCACTGCTATAAAGTGTTCAGATGTGAATTACTGTCTGAAGGGCTTTCTGATCTAGGAAGGGACACAATTGGCACATCAGATGAAGCCGCACGAATCCCAGTGACCAGTTAGGTCCCACAGAGTGGGCCTTCTCCGGGTCCCGTCAACTAAACAATGTCATTTGGCGGGACCAAGGGGAAGAGCCTTCTCTGTGGTGGCCCCGACCCTCTGGAGCCAACTCCCCCCAGAGATTAGAATAGCCCCCACCCTCCTTGACTTTCGTAAGCTCCTTAAACCCCTCCTCTGCCGTCAGGCATGGGGGGACTGAGATATTCTTTCCCCCTAGGCTTCTACAATTTATGCATGGTTTGTTTGTATGTATGATTGGTTTTATAACAAGGGATTTTAGCTGTTTTAATATTGGATTGTCACATGCTGTTTTTATCACTGTTGTTAGCCGCCCCGAGTCTACAGAGAGGGGTGGCATACAAATAGATAGATAGACAGACAGACAGACAGACAGACAGACAGACAGACAAACAAACAAACAAACAGCAAACCCATCCCAGGCTAGAGGGGAAAAAAATATCCCTCAAATCCCGATGTGTCAAATATCCAGAGTCATTTGATCTGTTTTCATCACGTACGCAATATGTAAGATAGATACAGTCACTTTGGTAAACAATATTATGAGGAATAAAGAAAAATAGTGAGAAACAGTAAGACAAAGGAATGAAAGGAATGACTAAAGATGTCCCATCAAGACACTGTCGGCTCATAGTTGATCGCACAGATAAAATTCAGAATATCTTTGTATTCTTTCTGGAAGCCATTGCTGCTTCCACCCTGTCTTTGAACTGCCTCACACAGTGTCATTCATTCTTTAGTTTCTCACTTCAGCTTCTCTGTGAGAAAATATGGTGTACAGTGTTCCCTCGATTTCCATGGGGGATGCGTTTCAAGACCGCCCGCGAAAGTCGAATTTCCACGAAATAGAGATGCGGAAGTAAATACACCATTTTTGTCTATGGACAGCATCACAAGCCATCCCTTAACACTTTAAACCCCTAAATTACCATTTCCCATTCCCTTAACAACTATTTACTCACCATTATTACTGATACTCACCATTGAATAAGACACTTAGTGATCCTGATATTTATAAACATAATTATTTATTAACAATAATTATTTTTTTTGTTATTTATTTGCAAAAATTATTAGTTTGGTGAGGACATATGATGTCATCAGGTGGGAAAAACCGTGGTATAGGGAAAAAAACCACGAAGTATTTTTTTAATTAATATTTTTTGAAAAACCATGGTATAGGCTATTCGCAAAGTTTGAACCCGTGGAAATCGAGGGAACACTGTACATCCACAATGGGGGATTTTACATTTATGGCATTTAGTCTGTGGTTTGGCCTGTCCTTGTAGTTAGGATTTCTTAGTCTCTATTAATTCTTGTTGATTATCCTTCTTGTAGTTCATAAAATGTTGAATTAAAAAGAACAGCCTATAATTAGAACAGATGTGGACTGTTTACATAACTGTAAGCAATGGATCTACATCCAATCATTGGCTTTATAATCACCTAGGAAACTGTATTTGCAATGATGAATTAGGACTTGATAAATTAGCTGCCTTGTATATATTCCAATAATTAAAGGAAGCAGTGATTACAAGTGATCTTCAAATTTTAACTGCCCTACCTACATTGTGTAGCTACCACAAACTATATCAATTCCCTTGTAGCCTTTCTCTTTGCACACGCCTGGATTTTTTCTTTTACATTTCATCTAAAACTTAAGCATTCTGTGAAGCCTGGAAAGAGACCTCGCTGAGCCTTAATGGAACTGTATGAAATTTTTGCAACAGTGGGGAGGCTGTTGTATTTTGTTTGCTCATTACATGTTTTTGTATACTGTAGAATTCATCCAGCCATTCTGATTACTTCCCTTTGTTCACCAGTGTGTCTCCTTTGGTTTTAATTGAATGATTTTGCTCATTATTGAATGCGAGTCAGACTGTTGTTAAACATTTGTGGGGACTTACAGTACATCATGAAGTAAGGGCAGTTAGGATAGTGGATTAAGTCTACCATGTTTCCCTGAAAACAAAACCTCATCTTATATTTTTTTGAACACTGAAATAAGCACTTGACTTAATTGCCATGCATTCAAAAACCGATAGGGATTATTAATAGGGGATGTCTTATTTTGGGGGAAAGGGTGGGAAAAATCAAATGTGTCTTCAGATTTGGTTTTGGAAGGGCTTTGTATTATTTAGGCTTTCTCAAGCCCAACCTGTTCTGCCGGCGTGTCTCAACCACCCGTAATTACAGGGTAATTAGTCCAGAAAGACACACACCACACGATAGAAGGAAAACCCAAAAGTCTTTATCAACAGAAAAACAGAAACAGCTCCCTTTTTAAATGTCAAAGGGATTTTCTGGTACACACAAGGCACAGGTTAAATGCAATCCAAATTCTCACCCAATAACTGGGAAATTCAGTCTAATTCTAATGCCCAGAAAGTCCACACACAATCTTGAACGGCAAAAACCACGATCTTGATGAAACTATGAATCAGATAAACTGCCATGAGGCTAAAACAGCAGGCTGCTCTTTTATCTGTAGCACTAATTACAGCAGCCCCACCCAACCACAGGTGGCCTCATTTATCTCCTGTAATAATCCTTCAGTTGTTGTCTCCTATGCATCAGTCTATGCATGCATGGATGTGTCATAAATTCTTGTTCTGAATCCAGGGATGATAAGGATGATTGATCTCCTCCTGGGCTGTCTGCCAAATTCCCCTCTTCCAAGTCACCCCCACCTTCTTCTTCTTCTGAGGAAACTTCACTACCTGCCTCTATCCGCAATAAAACAGGCCTATGACATGTTGATGTTTCCCCTGCATCCACCTCCACATTCCTTGGGGCAGGAGCTGGGCCAGAGCCAACCACAACACAACCTATCCTACAGCGGCCAGAATGCAGAATAACAATATGCAGCTTTTGAGGAGTAAAAGCTATTGGCACAAAATTTAGGGCCAGAACAAAATTGAATTGGATTTTTTTAAAAAAATAGCTAAAATGCATTTAATTAAAATTGTATTAAAATATATTACATTTAGTGGGTTGGGATGTACCATCCTTTGTAGTTGCTTGCCAAAAGATGTTTCAGAACCACCAGATATAGCAACTATTTACACTTCTTTTAAGTCATCAGAGCTGTGGTGGCGCAATAGTGTGCAGTACTGCGGGTTACTTCTGCTGACTGCAGCTTCCTGCAATTTGGCAGTTTGAATCTCACCACTGGCTTTCCATCCTTCCGAGGTGGGTAAAATGAGGACCCAGATTGTCAGAGCAATATGCTGACTCTGCAAACTGCTTAGAGAGGGCTGTACGTCTAAATGCTATTGCTGTCATATTCCCCCCCTGGAAAAAGATACAGCTATTTAAAAGAGTTGCAGGCAGATGAGTTATCTGTTTGCACCCCAAATCTAGAAGCAGCTTTGAGAAAATAGGTCTGAAGTGATGGTAGGATATCCTAGACAAGATGAGATTGCCCGTGCATGTAATGATTTACATTAATAATATAAATAATATAAATGGGTTTTATTGGGGATAGTTTTTTAGAGTTTATATTCAACGTCTTTTTATTGCTGTATCTTTTTGTATTGTTATTATGTTGTAAGCTGTCTTGAGTCCTTTGGGATTGGGCAGCATAGAAGTCAAACGAATAAATAAACAAACAAACAAATAAACAAACAAACAAACAAACAAATAAATAAATTTATTTTTCTATTATTTTTCTATTTTTCCCGTTGTATTGTAATAAAAATTACAATTTAGTAGCAACCTTCAGAAGAGTCAACGATTTAGAACGCTGTGATGAGCCAGTTGTGGTCTTCAAGCTTTGCTTATATGTTTCTATTCCAAATATAAATAGGTGGAACTGTGGGTTATTATCATTATCATTATCATTATCATTATCATTGTCATTGTCATCGTCATTGTCATCGTCATCGTCATCGTCATCATTATTATTTATTAGATTTGTATGCCACCCTTCTGCTTCTTTTTGTGAAATTCAAGAAGCCAGCCAAACCAAAGTTTTTGTGTGCTGCTTAATACATGTGATTGTCCAGATTGATTGTGGTGTTTTGTACGTATTAAATAATACATTTGATATGTGAATAAGTCAGTGAAGTGTTGCAGGCTCCTGCTGCTACCTGTGCTCTGTACGCTGCTCCACATCTCCAGCAGGCATGCGCATGTGCCTGAGTGAGATTTTGCTTCTGCACATGCAAAGGGAGCAAAATCCTGTGAGGGGATGTGCGCACTCATGAGATTTTGGCAGGTTTTCTGCTTCTGTGCATGTGCAATAGGAAAAAAATAGCTAAAAACCACCCAAATCTCATGCACCTGCACATCTTGCAAGATTTTGCTTCCTGCGCATGCACAGAAGCAAATTCTCACTCAGGTGTGTGTGTGCCCACCAGTCATCTGGAGCTGTATACACAGTTGCATTTTCACTATCAGAATGCCATCCCCACTGTCCAGGTAAGAACCCAATACAGTCATACCTCGTCTTACGAACTTAATTGGTTCTGGGACGAGGTTTGTAAGGTGAAAAGTTTGTAAGACGAAACAATGTTTCCCATAGGAATAAATGGAAAAGCAATTAATGCATGCAAGCCCAAAACTCACCCCTTTTGCCAGCCGAAGCGCCCGTTTTTGTGCTGCTGGGATTCCCCTGAGGCTCCCCTCCATGGGAAACCCCACCTCTGGACTTCCGTGTTTTTGTGATGCTGCAGGGGAATCCCAGTAGTGCAAAAATGTGTGCTTCACTGGCAACGGAAGTCCGGAGGTGGGGTTTCCCACAGAGGGGAGCCTCAGGGGAATCCCAGCAGCGCAAAAACGGGCGCTTCGCTGGCAACAGAAATCCAGAGGTGGGCCATCCCAGTGGCGGCGGCTTGGGTTTGTAAGGTGAAAATAGTTTGGAAGAAGAGGCAAAAAAATCTTAAACCCCGGGTTTGTAACTCAAAAAGTTTGTATGATGAGGGGTTTGTAAGACAAGGTATCACTGTACTGGAATAAGTGGTTTGTTTGTTTAGCACAAGGTCCCTTTTGTAAGAACCAGTGCTTGAGCATAGATTATTTTCTGTCTTTTCACATTGTGTATCTTTTATTGGCCAGCCTTATCTACTAGCAAAATTAGGTGTCCATCATCCTCTGACAATGGCTCCATTCGACTGTATCACTTGGACAGTTCTGTTGTCAGATCGTGATCCTTGGAGAATAACTGTCATGAGACTTCTAAGGAACAAAGCAAGCCAATGAATAAATCATTAAAAAGATGCTTAATTGTGCGATATGATCAAACAATTCATTGCAAGGTTTTCAATTGCCAGAGGTCTTTTTCCACTAAAAAAAAAGTAAGTGAGAGAAATTGTACATTTGATGCTTATTTGAAAAGTGCTTGAACTTATTTAAAAGTCTTGATCCACAGGGATACACATTTCGGCTTGCACAATGTTGTTCTTTGGCTCAGTTTTTGCATAGGATAGCTATTCCTAGGCTGGCGTGAAAAATACGTTGTGGCTTTTTAAAAACTTTAATTGATTTTTTTTTTGCTATTTGTCAAATTGCATTTTTAATATTTCTTTCACTTAGCTATACATATTTTACAGAATGTCCAGAGAACATGCATTCTCATTTCTACTGCATATTCTCCAGTTGCTCTGTGAAAGATGAATGACTAATTGAAAGAAATATTAAATAGAATTGAAACTCATTTCAAATTTAGGAGTATTGTTCTTTACATCACAGACAGAAGTATGTGCTTTTTATTTAAGCATTTATATGCATTGCCCACACTAACTCATTAACTCTCTAATCTCTAAGAGTGTTTTAATGTTGGGTTAGTAATGCAGAAACATTGATAATTTGAGCAGAAGTAATTTGATAAAAGCAAAACTGAAATAAGAGAAAAGAGAATGAATACTTAAATGCTAAAAATGGACTAACCTCACAGTGCCGAAGAGAATTTAGAGAGAGTAGAGATGTTGTTAGATAGGAAATCAGCTAATATTAGTTCTGGGCCAAAGTGTTCACTCATCTTCAAAAAAGTTTTGTGAGTGAATGGTGATGATGATTTTAAAAGGCAGTGAATAGAACAGTGCAAAAATTCTGCATTGCATTTTCCCTTTATTAGAAGATGTTTATGAGTTTACTCCAACCATTCCATGGTCAACACATTGACGAGTTGACCACGGAATGTGGATCTACTGACCCACTAAAATTGAACGGAGTTAAAATAATCATGGGTAGATTAAATCACACAGATTTTTGAAGGTCCATTTAACAGATTATAAAAACTGAATGCAACTAATAATCCACGCTGGAACAAATTATCTTGCTCTTTTTCACACAGAGATTTTATTTCAACTGATTTTCTTAGACTTTCTTTCATTTATTTTGGGAAATAAGTAAAATAGAGGATATCCCCCCCAAAAAAAGAAATTACAGGTAGTCCTTGATTTACAATTACAAGTAAGTTCAAGCAGTTGTTTTGCCATAATTGTTAAGTGAATCTCTGCAATGGTTAATTAGTAACATGGTTGTCAAGTGAATATGGCTTCCCCCATTGAATTTGTTTATCAGAACATTGCAAAATGGGATCATGTGACATGGCAATGGTCATAAATATAGGTCAGTTGCCAAGAATCCAAATGTTGATCACGTGACTTTGAGGAGGCTACAACAGGCATAAATGTGAAAATGGTCATGAGTCACTTTTTTCAGCCGCTTTGTAACTTTGATTGTAAGTTGAAAATGACCTTTATTTTTTTTCAAATCATTTTCTGTGCAAAGAACACATTTATCTTGTTGAAATCCCAGCTTTAATCAAGTAATGTTAGTCATGGTAATAAATCATGATAACCCAATTTCATCTAAATTTTAGAAAAGTGGTTCAGTTAAAAGATAACTTTATATAATTAGAAGATATCTCTATTAGTTTTCACAATCATATTTGAGGAATCAAACAAGCAAGAACACGATTAATCAGTAACGGTAGTTCTTTGCATGCTTATTACTATTATTTTGCTATATAGATATACTATATGTTTTTTATTCTGTGTAATAACTATTTGACATGAGCAGCACAGAAAGCTCAATCCAGTCAAAGATTCAAACAATTTTTTTGAAAAAAATAAGAGTCCATTTTCCCTTGCCTTGGAAAAACTTAACAAGATGCAATTGTTTAATTTTTAGTATGAAATTTGCAAGCACTGATTAAGTTTGCCAGTTTTCATGGACAGGGAGAAGAGCACAGTGGTTTTTCCAAGTGATGCATGTTTAAAATCTGATTATCTTTAATATACTTCTGCGACAGAAAGTTTTTAATTTTCCTTTGATCATAGCCCCCTTGCCTTCAATAGTTTTTCTTACTAACAGATACATTGATGGGGCTTTGTCTAAGAACAAATTGTTCATAAGCAGAATTGTTAAAACTTTTTGAAAGTAATGAAATTGATATGAGTTCTACTATTTAATAAAGAGTAAAGCAGAAGTACTACAGAAGTTTAAGCAATGGGTAAGCTTTGTAGAAAGAAGCTATAAACAGCAGGTACAATATGTCAGTTGAAAACTGACAGATGTACAGAATTCATGTCAACAAGTTTTCAACAATGGTTGGAACAGCTGGGAATAAAACACAGACACACAAATCCATACACAGCAATAGAAAATGGTGTTGTTGCAAGGTTGAATGGAATCTTACAAACCATGAAGGACTCACTGCTTCTGATCTGAAGTGGTCATATTGGGGTGAAGCGATGTTGACTGTTGATTATTTAATTAATAGGCTGTGGAGTTCATCTATTAATAATACTATATATGCATGTATAGTAGGAAACCATCTCTTGCACATTTAAGAGTTTTTTTAAAAAAATAATTTTTATTTACATATAATTAACACAGACACACAACTTATATGCAAAAAGAACAAAGATACATCCCCTCCACCCCCACTGGCTGTCTCTTCGACAGCCTCTTTTTGTACTCTTTTTCGGTAGTGTTATCATTGATTTTTTCAATAATGCATAATCTATATCAATTTATTAAAATGTTATTTAAGTTGTTACTCTGAAAATTGTGCAAACATAGCAATTAGAAGAAGAAAAAAGTTATATTTGAGTCTTAGAAATTTTTAACTTAATTTGTTAATTAATCATGCAGCACTGCTGATATTTGTTCTTTGGTTCAACCATATATATAAATCTTTCCATATCTGGTAATATTTTGTGTTTTCCTGTTCTTTTAGCTCCAATGTTAGTTTATCTAACTAACATTGTTTGGTTTATCTTAGATTTGTATGCCACCCTGAGTCTTCGGAGAGGGATGGCATACAAATCTAATAAATTATTATTATTATTATTATTATTATTATTATTATTATTATTATTATCTGCTTCTGCACAGTCAAGCATTTTTTAAATCAGATTCCGATCATTAGGCATTGATTCATTTTTTCAAAATTGGGCTATGGTTATTCTCGTTGCTTTCATTAGGTGTTGGGTCAAATAATATTGTTCTTTTTTCATATTTTTTCCATGATACCAAGTAAGAATATTTCCGGTCTCATTTCTAATTTAATATTAATCATTTCTTTTATCCATCTGGCAACGGCGCAGGGCCATAAAAGTTAGCATTTTGATATAACCACTGCATCCCTCAATGCTGAGTTAGAGGAAGAAATTTACGTGGTTGAAGCACCAGGATAGAAAAGTAAAAAGCTTAACATGGTGTATAGATTGAACAAGGCCATTGAAGCAGTCAGCCAGGAATTAGAATATATATCTAAATAAGGCATTGAAGAGTTTTGGTTCAAGAGTTAAAAGGCTGGTGGTTGCATATAGACTGGAAAATTACAACTATTAGTGGTTGTGGATGATCTTTGTTTCATTGCAAAAGATGTATCACAGGAAAAGGTATACTCAGGCATTTGGAGGGAAGTGTGAATGTGGGTCTTCAAACATAAGTATCTGAAAAATATTAAATTATTTATCTCTCTTCACTGGAGTCGAGCCTGCCACTCAACAACATGGCTCAGGTGCCGATGATGGCTCTGCCCCTTAAGGGCCAGTTTGCTGACTTCCTCAGCAGCAGGGACCTAGGGTGTGGATGTGACATTCCCGGCACTGCTGCTCCTCAAAGGGAAGCCGATGGAGCCTCCTCAGCAGTCTGCGGGAACTGGCTAACTTGGGCAATGCGCCCACCTTGTCCCTGCCAGCTGGAGGCCCTGGGTAGCCACTTGCAAAGTGATGTTTTGTTGCTGGTGCTATGCCCGGCACCCCGCCCATCCCCGGGGCTGAGCTGCTGGCCTCCCGCTGAGGACTGTCATGTGGCCTTGGCAACATTTGATGCATAAGATGCACCCAAGATGCAAGATGCATTTTTTGAGGTAAAAAGGTGCATCTTATACACCAAAAATATGGTGTGTGTGTGTGTGTGTGTGTGTAGCTAGCCATACCCTCATACCCCCCCCCCACACAAAATACCATAAGTATTGTAAACAAAGTAAATATATAAAGAGGAAAGGCAGGATATAAACCTAAATTAGGAAAGCTTATTTTTCATCAAATGAATGAGTCACTAGGTCTGGTGAGCTACGGCAGCCCATTTCATCTTCAGGAAGAGATACCACAGAAGAAGGAGTAACTCTATAGGTCTCTCTCTACTTTTCAGGAAATTTGCCTGATGTTGCCAGTGATATCAAAAATATTTTATTTATTTATCAAATTTGTATGCTGCCATCTCACCAAAGGCAACTTTAGGCGGCTAACTGGGAGGGCTTATTGCAAGCCTTTCATTAATTATCCATCATGCACTTCTCCTTTAGTAAATGACTAAATACCTTCATTGCGTAGGTTATAGCTGTTGCAATATGTCATTTTTAGTGCAGAAAAAGCAGATCGGGACTGTGGCTTTGGAGAGCTCAGAAAAATAATATGGGACAGACTGAGATAAATCTGTTCTGCTAAATGAAAATCTGTCTTCCAATCTGCTTTAGGAACTGGGCTTCAGATGAATCTGGTGAACAGACTTGCTTATTTATTCCAAAAAGTAAATATACTATTTTCTGAAGTATGTTCTGAAAATCATGGAAAGAAATGGATGTTTGCTCCCAATTTCCAGAAAGAAAGAAAAAAGACATAACGATAAGTTCACTTAACAACTAAGGAATTTACTTAATGACCCTTCTGTTCACTTTATACTTTTGCTAACAACTTTGCATTGCAAAAAACCATGCAAAATCACAGTGTAACCTATTTAATGGCAGTCACAACATTTGACTGTAATTGTGGGTTCAATTACAGTCATAAATTAAGGACTACCTGTAAAATGTTTCCATTCGATTTTTCTGGCATTAATCTTTTGGGCATATAACTTCACTACTGCTTAAAACTGCAATCAGGTTCAAATACTACAGAAACATAACAGAGATGGAGAAAATTTATATTTGTTTCTTTCGTATAGTGGTCACGTTGTAGCTCTGTTCAACACCGTTAGTTCTGTTCAATATAGATCTATTTCAATCTGATTCAAACAATCAGGTTTCCTGATTTGATGTGGGCTATCACTCTAAAAACAGGGGTGAAATCCAGCAGGTTCTGACAGGTTCTGGAGAACTGGTAGTGGAAATTTTGAGTTGTTTGGTGAACTGGCAAATACCACCTCTGGCTGGCCCCTGCAGAGGGAACAGGGATTTTGCAGTATCCTTCCTTAGGAGTGGGGCGAGAATGAAGGTTTTGCAGTATCCTTCCCCTGCCACGCCCACCAAGTCACACCACGCCCACCAAGCCACACCCACAGAACTGGTGGTAAAAAAAAATTTGATTTCACCACTGTCTAAAAATGCATATTTCTTAAATATGGAGATGAACTTTACCACTATTTCATTTAAAATAGAAACTTCAGTGGCTCATAACGTGGCTCATAATGTGGTCTTGAAAGTAAGAGCATTTAAAAACAATACCAAGTTGCTTAATTTAGGTTTAAATTCTTCTGGGAAAAGGCCCTCTCAGAGTAGAAAATTCTTTGGTGAATACTATTTTTAAAAGAATAATGCCAACCTGCATTATAGGGAACCACACTTTATAAGGCAGATATGATTGACAGCATAGCATGTATTTTTCTTTGATGAAAGTCTTAACTAAAAAGAAGAGAGATTATGCGAATGCATTTTTCCAGTGCCTAGAAATATTATTTTTCATCACACATTTGATTAAGGGATTTGGACCTTTCAATTGCAGTTTCATCCCCTGAAATAATGTTTATGCCCCAAACTAAACATAATGAAACATGACACAATATTTAGATTGTATTTATTTAAGTCATTTAAGTCAACAAAAAGCTGTAAATATCCACAAAATAATAAAATTAAAAAACAACGCCACAAACAGCTATTGTCTGCTAATTACAAGTAGACAATATCAGTTTAAGTCATCTAGACGAGTAGAAGGCAGTTTCCAGTCCTCAACTTACAACCATTCAGTTAGTGATCATTCAAAATTACAATGGCATTGAAAAAAGTGATATGACCATTTTGCACATTTATGACCATTGCAGCATTCCTATGGTCACATGATCAGACACTTAGCAACTGGCATGTATTTATGATTGTTGCAGGGTCCTAGGTCACATGATCAATTTTAGTGACCTTCTGACAAGCAAAGTCAGTAGGGAAGCCAGATTTGTGCTACTAAATCTGCAAATCATTTTAACTGCTGAGGTGTATGGTTTGCAAAATTATGAATGAATTTTCATAACTCTTTGTTTTCATGCAAGTTGGGGGGGGGGATTGCTTGATATTTTTATCTACCTACCAAGTCCTGGGATACACAAATGTTGTTGTTTGATGCTGTTAAAAATATTGTTGAAGGATGTAAGTCATTCCAAGTAAACTTGCTTTTTAAGTTAATTATTAATAATTTGTTTAATTTTATTGGAAGTCCAATTCCTGTATTCCTTTGTGTAGTGACTCCAGAGTAGAAATTACTATATTCCATAATCCATTTTTACTTCCAAATTAGAAAATCTGTAATGAATTAAATGAAAAATTTATGAATGAGGTGGCCTCAGATAATCCAACTATGATCCAGTTCTGTGTATCTATTTTCCATAGAGAGATAAAGGAAACCAAAGCATGAAAATATCATTGTAATATGTTCCTGCTTAATATTATGATTTTCCATCTTGCTTCTTAAAGGTGTCCTGTGAATGCATCTTTGTTTATGGAGCTGCAATCTATTCTTGTTGGACTTAGTTACCTATGATATCTACGAGTGGTGGGCTCCTGGTAGTATGGCTAATTGCGCGTAGCTCTGCAACTCTTGCGCACACATGAGGGATCGAGCGCAATTTTGCTTCCTCCACCTGTGCAGGTAGCAAACTCTCACATGGGGATGCATATGTGTGTATGTTTCGGTGAGTTTTTTTGCGTCCCCAAATTTTGTGGAGGGTAGATATTATCTACCCTCCACAAAATGAGAACACTACTCATCCATCATCCCTTATGAATGATCTTTATTGAGTTCTGAAGGTGGACTAAAGATTCATAAGGCACAAGTGTAGATTTAGAAATTAGGTTGTCTTCATCTGATTAAATTCAATCTGATTTATGTGAGGAAGGGGGAATGATCCTGGAAAATGTGATATGCCTGTTTCTTTGATTGATCCTTCCTTTAATTTATTTCAAAAAGGAATATTGATTTATTCACTTGAAACATATACCAAACACCTTGAAATGTCTTTGGTTTTTCCTCAGACTTGTGATCATGTGCCATCATTTTTCATGCTGATGGTTTCCCTGTTCTTTCTTTACTCCAAGGGAGATTTTTAAAAAAATAAGTAAATGAAAAGTTTAGAAATAAACTTTACTGATTTAAACATTACTGATCATTATATTTTTTTAAAATGGAATTTCTGAACCTGGCTATCAGCATGATAGTTGCAGAATTAGTCTCATAAACCAGGAAAATTATTATGACTTTTAGGGGCAATTTCTAAGGGTTTTTAAAAGTTGCAAGTTTTAAAAGTTGAACCACAACATATCATTCCTAGAAAAGACTAACATTGTAAGTGGTCAATTCTTATAAGTATGCCAACTCAAAATTCTGCTGGAGATGGGCGTTTAAAAAGTAGAAAATATAAATTAATTAATGTTAAAATTAGTTTTTGAAAACGTTTATCTGTAATTCGGATTTGGGGACAAAAGTTTTTCATGGTTATTTATTGGTGGATTGATTTTAAAGTAACACTATTTCTTAGTAATAAAGTAATGTCATTATTGATAAAATGTCTTTCAAAAATATTGTATGAGATAAGAATGCAGAATTGTTGCTCATTTAAGGGACTATTGGAGAACATGGAGGTTTCATAAAATTTAGAATTAAAGAACAGAATATCTTCGGGAACAGCCTTCTGCCACACGAATCCCAGAGACCGATTAGGTCCCACAGAGTTGGCCTTCTCCAGGTCCCGTCGACTAAACAATGCCATCTGGTGGGACCCAGGGGAAGAGCCTTCTCTGTGGTGGCCTCGGCCCTCTGGAATCAACTCCCCCCAGAGATTAGAACTGCCCCCACTCTCCTTGCCTTTCGAAAGCTTCTGAAGACCCACCTATGTCGCCAGGAATGGAGAAATTAATATACCCCTAGCTACTATGGTTGTATGTATGGATTGTTAGGTTGTGTGATTGTTTTTCTTTTCATAATGAGGGTTTTAAATTGTTTTTAATATTAGATTTGTACATGTTGTATTGTTGTTGTAAGCCGCTCCGAGTCCTTGGAGAGGGGCGGCATACAAATCTAATAAATGATTATGATTATGATTATGGTTATGGTTATGATTATGATTAACATGAAAGAAACATCAAACTGAAAACCATAGGACAATTAGTCTTGACTGAGCACCAATAACACAATTGACCTGGAGTTTGTCAGCATCCTGGCAAATTGTAGCAGATGTTTCTCCAGAATTGCTAGCATAGGAACAAAAACTTGTAACTAATCAGCATTGAGGATCCAAAAATATAAAAATAATGAAAATATGGACAAATTGTCTATGCAGCTGTCAGTGTTTGATTGGATGCACTCTGACCTTTTGAATGCAAGCAGTATATAAGAATATAGAGCAGGGGGTGTCCAGCCTTGGCAATTTTAAGATTTGTGGGGCCTGGTTGGCTGGGGAATTCTGGGAGTTAAAGCCCACAAGTCTTAAAGTTGCCAAGATGGAATGCAGAGTCTTCTTCCAAGTTAAATTGCAGATCTGCTGTCAAGAAGGGAATAGAGCAGCAAAGCTACAAAACAGCTATGCATATTCATTGCCTCACCTGGTATTTCCCCTGAGTCATTTGATTAATTCTCTAAAAGACCTTTGATGAATCATTTGAAAACTCCTAGGCCTTCCTTTCATCTTCCCTGCTTTTTTGTTTAAACTCAGAATAAAGGCAGGGAAATCTTTAAAAGTATCTTTTGATTAATTTAAGATTCTACTATATCTCTTTTCCCAGCCAGTTTTACCCCCTTCCCCGGAAAAGCAGTTCAAGGCACTTGGATGGTTCTCCCTGTTGCATTAAAATGGACTCGTTTCTCAAATTGGATCTGCAGTCAATTCAAATTGCATCTTGTTCCCATTGAATCTTAGAAAAGATCTTGCCTTACCTGTAGAAGGGGAAAATTACTTTTTTTTAAAAAAAAAAAATAGATTTTTAGCAGAGCTTTTTAAAAAAAGATCCAGATCAATAAAGAATGAGATGAAATTGCTGCAAATTCATGTTAAAAACCCTATAAAATGTGTCAAAATGTAATCTCACTAAAGGTAAAGAATTCTGCAATCAACTCTAAGGGCTGGTGGTAATTTAATTTTCATCACAGGGCTGCTTGGGTATTTTTCCCTCTGTTTGTCCCATAAAACTCCAAATTATAATAATCGATATTTTTTTTTTGCATTCCCATTTTGGATGTTGAGTGCAAGATGCACCTAATTGCAGGAACCAGCAATGAAGCATCCATGTAAAGAGTCATACTCTTTTGCCTAGTTTTAATTTCTGGCAAAACTGCTGTCTGAACGACCACTTCTTTTCCTGCAGCTCAAATTCACTCTCTCCTCTGCATCTACTACTGCAAAACAAATGGCATTGGAAAAGATAAAATGACAAGCAATCCCTGAGAAATGACCTTGCAGGTGTTGGTAACTAGTAATTAGACTCTAGCATGTTCTGAATTAGCAATGAGTCCAGAGGTTCAGCCCAGGAAGCTAGTTACTCACTGACCTGAAAGAAAAAAGAGGCACTTTTACGCCCAACATCACTAATTATTTATAGGAAAATCAGATTAGACACTCTATTTTGTATCGAGTGCATTTTTCAAGGAGGGTTGATGATGAAAACACCTTTTTCCCTCCATTATTATTTTCTGGAGTTCTATTTTGATGGAGGTTTTCTGTATAGAGAGGTCAAATTAAATAATCCATTTAAGCACTGCACACAGTAACAAACAAGGAGAGTGGGGAAAAGCTTATTATGTTGTTGTCGTCCCCAAATGCTGAATGTAGGTGCTGGAGGGACGGGTGTCATGGTGGGAGTGGAATAATTCCTTGGGACACTGAAAGCCATCTTAAAAGTGATGACAAAAACAGGGGGGGGGGGCAAAATGAATAGTGCCCAAGTTTCTTCCCATTTCTCCTCTTGCCCTCAATTCTCTTGTAATTTCTCCTGTGAAAAAAATGTACACGTTTCTATTATTATTATTATTATTATTATTATTATTATTATTATTATTATTATTCTTATTCTTATTCTTATTCTTATTCTTATTCTTATTCTTATTCTTATTCTTATTCTTATTCTTATTCTTATTCTTATTCTTATTCTTATTCTTATTCTTATTCTTATTCTTATTCTTATTCTTATTATTAATTTTCTCCAATACACAATGAGGGTTTTAGTGGGTATATATCTATATACGCATAGTAAAATACATGATGAAGGTTATAGAGGAGATACTCATAGTAAAATATATCTAAGAAATAATAGAAAAGAAGATATAGGAATAGAATATATCAATGAAAGAATAGAAGAGATATAGAAATAGAAGAAAGGTATAGGAGATATGGGAGAGCAATAGGACAGGGGACGGAAGGCATTCTAGTGCACTTGTACTCGCCCCTTACTGACCTCTTAGGAATCTGGATAGGTCAACCGTAGATAATCTAAGGGTAAAGTGTTGGGGGTTTGGGAATGACACTATGGAGTCCCGTAATGAGTTCCACGCTTCAACAACTCGGTTACTGAAGTCATATTTTTTACAGTCAAGTTTGGAGCGGTTAATATTAAGTTTAAATCTGTTGTGTGCTATTGTGTTGTTGTGGTTGAAGCTGAAGTAGTCGCCGACAGGCAGGATGTTGCAGCATATGATCTTGTGGGCAATACTTAGATCTTGTTTAAGGCGTCTTAGTTCTAAACTTTCTAGGCCCAGGATTGAAAGTCTAGTCTCATAGGGTATTCTATTTCGAGTGCAGGAGTGAAGGGCTCTTCTGGTGAAGTATCTTTGGACATTTTCAAGGGTGTTAATGTCTGAGATGCGATATGGGTTCCAAACAGATAAGCTGTATTCGAGGATGGGTCTGGCAAAAGTTTTGTAAGCTCTGGTAAGTAGTGTGAGATTGCCAGAGCAGAACCTACGTAGGATTAAACTCTTGAAACCTTCTTGGCTATATTGTTGCAGTGGGCTTTGGCCACTTGTATTAGAGACAGATTCCTACATTACAGTTTATGGATGACAAAATGTTGATCCTGTAGATTAGTGCCCCCCCCCACACACACATTTTGGACACCAGAAAGAGAGATTTTTCTGCAGACCGGAGGGGACGTGGTTTTGAGTGCTTCCTACATCCCGTGGATGGGCTTCACTTGTTTGCATGGACTGGTTTCTTGCATGCCATGGATAGGGGCTGGTCCACAGAATGGAGATTGGGGACCCTTTCTGTAGATGTTGCTGAACTACAAGTCCTGGTATCCCATATTTTCGGGCCCACAACTAGAAGACTTTTAGCAGAGTTTCATCTGGGAGCTGCAGCTTCTTCATTGTCCAGATCTATGGGTATCTATGGGATTTCAGAGATGGAAGAATTTCCCAAAGACTGTTTTGTCTATCACATAATAAATATTTCTGCTTCTGGCTTTTGGACAGATCTTTACGAATCTACTGCACATATTTCTACTGAAAAAGAATTCTTGAAACCAATAAATATTCTACTAGGCAATTTCTTAAATGTTCACCTTCAACATATATTAGTGGCAACAGAACTACAGGACAAGAAGGTGATGAAAAATATCTTTTAGGGCAATTGGTGATGCAAAATTTATGTAGAATTGCATTAAATCTGTTAGGGAATTCTAGCATAGCTCAGGCAAAAGCAAGCCAACCACGTTTAGGTCTGCTGCTATACTGGTTAGATATGAGAGGTTGTATGGGTTCTGGGTAAGTTTAGTAAAATTATTCCAGGTCTTTAACTGAGGAAGGCATACTTACATTTTATTGATTTATTTAAATAATTATGTCTAATACAACCCACAACAATCAATGAATACCTACTGAAGTTCTAAAACTGAAATTCTAAAGTTGCTCTGTGGCACACTGAAAGGGTTTTTTGGGTATTTAAGGCAGTGAGGAGACATGATGATTTAATATGTCACTCAGGTTTTATTCATTGAGCGTTGGCACTTATAAGATATTCTTAATGGTTAACAGATTGTTGAATGGTAGTTCCTTAAAAAGGGGCAAAAAAAGGACATATATATATGTGTGTGTGTGTGTGTGTGTGTAAATGTCCTATTATCAAATCTGCGTTCACTCTAGAACAAGGACAGAAGCACCAGCCTGAAGATGACGAGTGGGACCTCGTCGAAATGTCGCCAGAAATTTCTGAATCCTACATGGGAAGAAACCCGAATATACCAAGACCATCATATATATATACATATGTATGAAATGCCTTGGAAATGGCTCTGCCTTGGAAATGGCCCTGGGTTGGGCTGAGCTGTGATGTTCCTTCAATACACCAGGGTGATTCGACACAAAAATATGTAACCCTTCCCTGGTGCAGAGTTGAAGGGATTGGATACTATAGCCTAGAGGATAATTCTCTGCCTTACAAGGCAAAGGTTGCAGGTTCAAGTCCCAGTGGGTATGGCTAACTGATGAGGCCAAAATAAGGCTGAAATAGATCTATCCTAGTCTCCCTTAATTTTCAAATTCAGCAAAAAAACATGTGACACATACAGATAGAATTGTCGGCTATCAATAAAATTAACTGCCTTGGAAATGGCCCTGGGTTGGGCCGAGAGGCAAATAAGGAACTGTGATGTTCCTTCAATACACCAGGGTGATTCGACCCAAAAATATGTAACCTTTCCCTGGTGCAGAGCTGAAGGGATTGGATACTGTAGCCTAGAGGATAATTCTCTGCCTTACAAGGCAAAGGTTGCAGGTTCAAGTCCCAGTGGGTATGGCTAGCTGATGAGGCCAAAATAAGGCCGAAATAGATCTATCCTAGTCTCCCTTAATTTTCAAATTCAGCAAAAACATGTGACATATATATATATATATATATATATATATATATATATATATATATATATGTCACATGTTTTTTGCTGAATTTGAAAATTAAGGGAGACTAGGATAGATCTATTTCGGACTTAGTTTGGCCTCATCAGCCAGCCATACCCACTGGGACTTGTTTATATATATATATATATGAAAGCTAATATAATTCTAGCTGTGAAAAATCAACTTGAAGAAATCTCAACACAAACTTCTGTCTTTGAAGAACCTGATGCTATTTACTGCACTATTTTAAAGAAACTGATGCTATTGTACATTGCACAACCTGTCATAATCCCTTTTTGGGCAGAATTTTTCATACCTGAATGTTGAAAAAAGTTACAAAGCACGCGCCTTATAAGGGTAAGGACTCTTAAAAGTTTAGCTAATACTTTAAACCTCTAAAATCCCCTCCAGCCAGGGAATATTAAATGATTGATTGATTGTTGAATTCTCTAGTATGCCAGAAAGAGAGGAATCAATATGAGCAGTGGAACAAACATTAAAAAAAATGTCCTATTATCAAATTAAATTAGCCAACATACAAAAGTTACTTTGTGAGCATGTAAACTGAACAGAGTGATAGGAACAAATCCCTCCACATTCTTGTTCTGGATGGGAAGGATGACAAGGGCAATCACTCACCGAAACCTGTTTTTTACATCCTGCAATTTACGTTAACAACTTTTATATTCTCTGGCAAAGTGTCAATCCATGTCAAAGAGTGCTTTTAGATGTATTTATTTATATGTCTAGCCCATTTTTCTTCTAGAAAGCTGTCGGAGCAATCTCTTTCATTTAACACTGTGAAGTTTAGGTGAGAGATAGTGAGACACAGATAGATAGGTGGAGCTGGGGGATACATAGATATTTTTTTCAGATTTGCCCAGTGATGTCTATTGTTGAGTAGCTGATTCCTTGAGGAAAATACATTTTCTCGACTTTACAAATGTTTAATATTTCCATCATCGGGACAGTGGCTGCTCCGGCTCTATGGAACCAACCCCCCCTCCCAATGTCCATACTGCTCCCACCCAACTGGCCTTCCGAAAGGTTGTGAAGACCTGGCTTTGCCGGCAGGCCTGGGGGCCATGAATATTGACAGATTTAGTAGATAAATTATAGCCCGCATGGACTACAATAAATCAAATCTGAGAGTCGATGGATTAAAGTAGAGAATCAGCTTTCAAACGAAGTTACTTTTATTATGAAAATAACAAAATATAGCTAATGCCTATCAGAGGCATCTGGGAATGTGTGCTACATCTTTGAAGACAAAAGAAGAAGATGGAGTTTTGGGAGAAGAAAGGAAATGATGTATGTATGACAAGACAGGATTTTACATCATAATGGGTGGAGCTAACAAAACATACACAGTGTTAACTATTTAATTACTGAATATCTCTGAATGTCTCTGGGGCTGGCAATACGCAGCGTGACAAATATTACCATCTGTTGCGGCTGAATTGTGTTGATAGGATAGATTTGTATGTTTTGGTTGATTGGATTGTTGTGGCTTATAATGGGATTTTATTGTTTTTATTATTTTAATGTGTTTAGTATAATATTGACTTCTTCTACTGATGTATTATATTTTGTGTTATATTGCAGTAAGCTGCCATGAGTCCCAAGGGAGTCGGTGGCATAGAAGTCAAATAAATACTAATACTAAATACATGGCATAATGAAGTTAGCTGATACATATGCCATCACATTATTTACTCTTAAAGTATGGTGTGTTATGCAGAACACAGAAAAGGAGTTCAGAATTTTTTTAAAAAATCAGAGAAAGCAAAGAAAAGAAACATCACTCTTATATTTGCCTCATTCGAT
This sequence comes from Erythrolamprus reginae, assembly GCF_031021105.1. Taxonomy (NCBI): domain Eukaryota; kingdom Metazoa; phylum Chordata; class Lepidosauria; order Squamata; family Dipsadidae; genus Erythrolamprus; species Erythrolamprus reginae. The sequence goes on from NC_091951.1 coordinate 246,391,510, forward strand.
ACACAGTGGTCCCTCTACTTAAGAAAACCTTTTCTAGATAAGAACCGGGTGTTCAAGATTATTTTGCCTCTACTTAAGAACCATTTTCTACTTGTGCCACTCTCAAATTTCCTGGGAAAAATTTCCGGGCTCGGGTTCTTAAGAACCATTTTCTACTTAAGAATCCGAGCCCGGAAATTTTTCCCAGGAAATTTGAGAGCGGCACAAAGGCCCGGCCAGTTTCCTGCCATTCTCCCTTTAATCCTGGCCATCTCGGGCTTTTCTGGGCTGCAAGAAGAGCCTTTCGGTGGCACTTAAGGAGGCTTTGGCAGTCCAGAGTGAACAAAGCATTTTCCTTTGCCCCGGAAGCGGAGTAAAGACGCTGAGATGTATTGTGGATTAAATAAGGATCATTTTATTAAATTAACATAAATTTAAATAAATTTAAATATGTACATTTAAAAATTTAAATTCAAACTTAACTAAGGACCTGCAGAGGCCAAAACTAACGGGGTGGAAATTCCTACCAGAAACTTCCTTGGCAACATTGGGCAAAAACTCCTTGCTGAACCAGGTGAAGGTAGCCACCTTCACCTGGATCCAAGCCACGCCCCATCGACATGTGGGAGGAGTTCACCTTCCAATCCTCATGGGAGATTGGATCCGGTGATTCCCATGGACATTCTCTCTCCAATCCCCGAAGTTGTTCCAACCTCTAGTTGCTGGAGAGAGGCTTTCCATCACCCTTTAAAGGATGCCCAAAGGAGCATGCGCAGTCGCTTCTAATCGCCCATTTCCGCCCCTAACCTGCCAAACCCCAGTGACCAAAGGGAGGCCTATACTGACATCTAAGTGCGCCGCACCCCCTAACCAATCCAATCTGTACCGTCAGTGTGGAATAGGCGAAAAAACGGCTGCCGCTAAAGGGGAGGCCACAAAAAATTCCTATTCGGCCAGAGCTGCCGGCAGCATCCCCCTGCTCCAGGGGCAATTTCGGCTGGTGGTTTAAGCCACTGGTCGTGCATTTCTCTGGGCACTTGGAGAGGGAATAAACCTCTGCTAAAGTTCTTAAGTAGAGGTACCACTGTATCTCCCCACAGCCTTCTATTTTTACAAGCCAGTTTTATTTACACCAGATCCTTATAGCACTTCATACATTGCCTTTTGTTCTTTAGAATAGGATAGGATAGGATTGAATTTTATTGGCCAAGTGTGGTTGGATACACAAGGAATTTGTCTTGGTGCACATGCTCTCAGTATACATAAAAGAAAAGATTAGTTCATCAAGAATCATAAGGTATAACACAACATTATCATTTACTTTATGCTTCTCTGTTTTTTATTCCAGGATCTCATCAGTTCCATGCAAGCATAAACTTCTGAAGTCTTTCACTTGACTGTTCTACTCTTCTTTCATAAATTTAGTTTGCAGTTTAATCCTCATCCGTTGTATGTATATGACTAAATCATCTCAAAGTATTTCATATTGGTCATGTCTTCTGCATTGAATACACATTTATTATCTATCCATTCATTCTTGACCTTATATCTGAGAGGTTCTCAATCTGTGGTCAGCAGACCCCTTGGGGGCCCTGGTCTTGAAGAAATGTTATGATTTAAATCTCGAGTTAAATCTTGGGGTTTTGTAGCCATGGTCCATTGCAACCTATAATATTTAATGGTGAAGAAGAGCTTGAGAACCACTGCTATAACTTATTTACCACAAACTTAAGTACTCAAATCCTATTACATTCAATTTACATTTCTCCCAACAAACTCACTTCTATGTAACCCAATGGGTAAGCATTTTGTATGCCAATATCATCAGCATACAATCAATAATGTTTATTTTCTCTTGACATCAGGATAACAATGATGTCATCTTTTTGCCCAATAATTTACTATATTTTATATGGAAATAAGATGAAAATTTATTTATTAAAGGTGTTACAATACTGAAGAGGTTTTACTTATATAACTCTTTGCAACTATCAATTTTTGTTTGAATATATAATTATCAAAGTGGCATCTTCTCAATAATTTTGATTCAAAGTCCGGGAGTAATCCTTTTGTCTGAGGAATATCAAAACTTTGAAAAATAGTATTGATAAACCATTTGAACATCTCACTCTTGACTTGAAGAGCACATTTGTAATAGACAATTTGCTTCATATTTTTATTTGTCATTTTTTGTTTTCACTTGCTGTTTTAATCTTATTTTTTGTAAGTTAAACACAGATTGATAAACAAAACAAAATGGCAATGAGGTCAATTGTGGATTGACCTTATTCAGTATTACAGAGTAATCTTATGAATGTTTATGTGGAAGTGAATCACAGTCTATTTATTATGTGCATTTTTGGTTTGTAACCTTAATCTACAAGATTTTTCAGACAATCTTATGCTATGATTTTAAAAAAGAAAACCTTTATAGTTAATTTATACAAAACCTGTCTTTCTGAATGATTTTTCTTTTCTATTTACCATAATAAATATTTTGATAGCATGCTGCATATCTATGTCTATATAAAGCACATATAAGCAGAGGCTTATAGGTATAAAACATAATTTGTATTTATTTTTGTTAGAAAACCCTTGTTTTCTATTATTCCAGAAAAAATGTTCAGAGCTTCAAAAATTCCAAAGAATTGAAATTTTAATGACAAAAGGGACAGTTATGAAATATGTAATGTGGAACAATATAATTTACATTTCATTAATTTGATATTAATTAAATTTATATTTAAGTGAAATTCAATTAAATGTAGATTGATCCTGGCGTCACCCATATCTTTATTTTGACCTTACTACTTTTTGGAACTTGACACTTGCACATCATCCAAAACCAATGAGCAGCTCTGATTCTGAAAAATGTTGCACACTCAAATCCTTCTCTTCCTTCTCATCAGGCAGATTTGATATTTTTTTAAAAAAAATCTCTCTTTTATTCAGACATATGCTGCTAGTGCTCTGGAGGTCATAGCAATGATTTCCAAGCAATGAGTATCCAAAGGTTACATGAATGAATGACTTAACAGCTTGGTGGTAGACTGTGCAGTTTAATTTTCTTCCTTCAGTGTATTAGACATAAAACTCATCAATGGAACAGTGGGCACTGATGACCTTTGCTTGCTTCCTTGTTCTGGTTCCGCTCAAGTCTTTTATGTTGCAGTGACCAATCAGAGAAAGCCCTGGTAATAATTGCCAAACCAATAACAGAGGCATATATCCTGTCAAGTGGAGCAAAGGGCAAAGGAGGAGTTTTGGATTTGCATTGGTGCCCATTATGATGGAAAGGAAGAATCAATCAGACAGGAAGTAGGCAAGCATTACTTCTGGGTTTAAATATTTAGCCTCCAAAGGGGGAAGTGTGGTCTATTTGGTTTATTTATTTTTTTAAAAAAATTGTTGTTGTTGTTACTAGAAAGTTACTCTGAGCAGCAAATTCAAGGCTTCCTGTAATCTACTTACTCCTCAAAAAATCAGAGTTGAGTGGCAGCCAAATTTCAAAGACAAGGAGAAAGCAATGTGGACTATAAATTCAGTATAATGAGGCAGAAAAACTGAATTGATACAGTGGAACCTTGCATGATATTAGGTGTGGTGGTGTGGGAACACTTTTCCAATCACAGTGAGATAAATTTCTTCTCCCTCCAATGCAATTCTCCTTGTTTAGGACATTGGATCACAATACATGACAGGCAAAAATAGAATTTTCCCAATATTGATATTACATCCTGGCAAAGGTGTTATCCATAGTGGAACAGTTTCCATTCTAAGGCTCTCTTTTAAAAGAAGTCAAATTACAATATATAACATTTGTATGAGAGAGGTTGAAAAGATATTCATAGAATGTTATTAAAATCAAGTTTGTTACATAGGGAGAGTAACCCATAAAGGCAACTGAACTTTATAGGATTGTAGTAAAGCATCCAATTTCAATTGAATGGTCACGGTCTTTATTTATTAGATTTGTATGCTGCCCCTCTCCGTAGACTCGGGGTGGCTCACAACAACAATAAAACAATTCATGACAAATCTAATAATTTAAAAACATTTTAAAAACCCTGTTATTAAGCAGACATACACACAAACATACCATACATAAATTGTATAGGCCCGGGGGAGATATCTCAATTCCCCCATGCCTGGCGGCAAAGGTGGGTTTTAAGGAGTTTACAAAAGGCAAGGAGGGTGGGGGCAGTTCTAATCTCCAGAGGGACCTGGTTCCAGAGAGTCGGGGGCCGCCACAGAGAAGGCTCTTCCCCTGGGTCCCGCCAAACAACATTGTTTAGTCGACGGGACCCAGAGAAGGCCAACTCTGTGGGACCTAACCGGTCACTGGAATTCGTGCGGCAGAAGGCGGTCCTGGAGATATTCTGGTCCGATGCCATGAAGGGCTTTATAGGTCATAACCAACACTTTGAATTGTGACTGGAAATTGATCGGCAACCAATGCAGACTGTGGAGTGTTGGTGTAACATGGGCATACCTGGGGAAGCCCATGATTGTTCTCGCAGCTGCATTCTGCCCGATCTGAAGTTTCCGAAAACTTTTCAAAGGTAGCCCCATGTAGAGAGCATTACAGTAGTTGAATCTGGAGGTGATGAGTGCATGAGTGACTGTGAGTAGTGAGTCCCGGTCCAGATAGGGCCGCACCTGGTGCACCAGGTGAACCTGGGCAAATGTCCCCCTCGCCACAGCTGAAAGATGGTTCTGTAATATGAGCTGTGGATCGAGGAGGACGCCCAAGTTGCGGACCCTCTCTGAGGGTGTCAATAATTCCTCCCCCAGGGTTATGGATGGACAGATGGAATTGTCCTTGACAGGCAGAACCCACAGCCACTCAGTCTTATCCGGGTTGAGTTTGAGTTTGAGTCTGTTGACACCCATCCAGACCCCAACAGCCTCCAGGCACCGGCACATCACTTCCACTGCTTCGTTGACTTGCACAAATATTTTCATTGGTTTAAATTTCTTCATTTATTTATTTATTTGGTATTAGTTTATAATAATGGCTCAATAATCTTTGGGAACTAAAATGATGTCATGTAATTTGAATATTACATTTAGAAAGGAGGTTTAAACATAGCTTTTCTACCAGGTAGAGTTTTAGAATAAGGATAGGATTGTTTTGCTGTTCTGTTTTATTGTATTCAATTGTGTATTACTTTACTAAATAAATCAGTGCCATCTTTTTTATGCATGAGAAAAGGAAACTAGGTAAAACATAGTAGTTTTACCATCATTAATCTCAATGCTATTATTATGTCTAGCTTCCATACATGGAGATGGTTCCGTACAATGAAGAATTTTCATTTTTCTTCCAAGACTGATTTGAAACTATAATCACAAAGAGGACAAGCATCAAATGAGCTAGCACATCCATCCCATTGGCCTTCTTTGCATGGAATGTACATCAGGAGTTGGAAATCTTTACATGCTACTAAAATGTATAAACTTTAGCTGATATTTGAAAAGGAAGAACAATTTAAAGAGGGCGTGATAAAAAAAAATGGTAACAATGCAGTTTACAGAAGGACCAATGGGAGACAATGTGATTAAAAGGACTGAAATTCACATGGTGTTACACCTGAATACTTCTTACAGAAACTTATGGATTTGCTGAAAAGATAAATATGAGAAGAATAACAATTATGTAGCTTTAAAGAGGGAGGTGAGACAGTAATTTTGTAACTGCTGTAAGGAAGATTGAAAGTTCACACACACATACTTGCACTACTTTTCTTTTTTCCCTCTTTTTTCTTAATTTGTTGAATTTATATTTACTGACAAAGAAATAAAGAGACACCACTGTAAATCTGTTTCAAGCTATTTAGCTCTCACCATCTAGCCATACCCTTCTGAGATTTAGTAGCTGTTTTAAAAATTATTTTCACTTATTTAATGTTTATATTTTATTTAAATATTATTAAATGCTTAAATACAAATAATAAACCATACGTGTGTGTGTGTGTGTGTGTATGTGTGTGTGTGTGTGTGTGAGAGAGAGAGAGAGAGAGAGAAGGAAATCTTTAGCCATCAGATATTTCTGAATTACAGCTTTCAGATTGAAAGCTTTAATGTAGATAGCTGTAATGGCACAATATTTGAAAGCTTTAAAGTATGTAAGATACAAAACCATAGACAGTGCCTGCAGAAGTCGGATGGATTCTATCTGTGCAAAACAACCAACCATCAATTGGAGCAACAAGGAACAGCTCTTTCACTTTGACAAGTAGCACTGAAGAGATGTTTCAGTCTTTGAAATTACACATTTATTTATTATTTATTTATTGTATGCTGCCCAATCCCATAGGATTCAGGGCGGCTCACAACAATAGATAGATAGATAGATAGATAGATAGATAGATAGATAGATAGATAGATAGGTAGGTAGGTAGGTAGGTAGGTAGGTAGGTAGGTAGGAAGGAAGGTAGGAAGGTAGGTAAGTAGGTAGGGAGAGAGAGAGAGAGAGAGAGATATGAAGAAGTATAGAGATAAACCTTTATATTCTCTGCTCACCTGAAATTCTATACTCTCCTTTGGACATGCTAATAGATCCTCTTTTTATGAGGATTGCTGCTAATATCGGTTACTTTCAACTTCAGAAGCAAGGAAGATATTTGCTCTTATAGAGAAGTGTCCCATAGGAGAAGCCATTTTGAAAGCTGTGTGGCAAAATCAATACAGGGAAAGGTTGAGGTTAAACAAAGGAGATTATATTACTCTTGAATTCTCTTGAAAATGTCTTATCTGCAGCGAGCCTTGAATTTTAAAAGAAGCAGCAGAGCTCTTCTCAAAAAAGTAAAATGAAAGAATTCAGACTGTGTTTGTGAAATGCTACATTTCTGTCTCATGTAATTGCACTTTGTTGGATGCAGGCAAATGGTAATGGTGCTGGAGGCACTGTATAGTTTCTACAAAGCAGATTAAAGCTGACAATATTAAACTATTCAACACCACCGACAATACTTCTATTGCTATTGAATAGATGCCAATGTATACAATGTATACAATAGCAAAATTCATTGTCTTCCTGTCTGTGCTCACACATACTCTAAATATATAATATATACCAGAGAGGGAGATGTGCTGAGTATGTGAAAATATCCCCCCACCTCTTGAAAGCAGGACAAAAAATGAACAAAAATAATAACCACACATAGATACAGATGTATGTCTATAAACATTAATTGAGTAGTGTCTCAATACGCTATGCATACGTCCACTTATGCATATACTTTTCACATTTGTAGGCTACCAAATCTTCATGATTTAGAGCAGGTTGCAGAATATTAAAATGCAATAAAATCCATGAAATAACAAAACATTAAAACATAATGCTTCCCCAGAAGAACAATTATGATATTTATTGATTTTTATAAAAATAATAAATTGACATCCACTCCAGTCCATTGACTCCATAATGGCAGTCACAATCATTATTCAGTCTCTCCAGGAAAGCTTGGTTTTTAAAAGCTTCCAGAAAGCTGTCAATGAGGAAGACAGACTAAGTATCTAGATGCCAAATCACATGAACTTTATACATCAAAACCAACACCTAGTGTGATGCAAATAACAGTAAAGATTTCAATGTAAGGTGAAAGTATATGGGGTAAAACTGTGATTATATATGTGACATAATAACTCACAGTTGCACCAAATCTGTTCTTACTGGTAGCAATAAAAGTGTCTAATCTAATCTCAAAGTTATTAAAAAACAGATGGTGAAAATCTCAAAGCACTATGTGTGGCAGAGATCAATCTCTTTAAACCTACACAACTGTAAATGAGAAAATAGTAAATGCTAACGGGAAAGGAGGGAGGGAGAAGGGATCTATGAAGCTAGAGGAAGGGAAACCTAACCTTAACCCTAACCTTCAACTCTTGAAGAGAAAGAAGGGTGTAAATTTGATTATGAATGATATTGTCTAGTTTAATGAAAAGAAGAACTAGGGTGAAGATTCCTAGTCTTCACCATTTAGAAAATGCCATTATTTTTCGCCTACTCAAAGATAAAATATGCTTTCAGCAATTAGCTATTTAGCCAAAGCTGTTCTGATTGATTAGCAAAGTATATTTACAGCCTTCCCTTCCTCTAAAGCAGAAGAAAATAGATGGCAATATCTACAGACAATAAATTTGTCATCTTGAGAAAAATAAATCACTAATTTTACCTAAAGTAGCCCACTCAGGTTCTTGGGGAGGTCAAACATTGGAAATAGATATAGATAAGTCAATTTGAATCATTTATTTATTTATTTAGTGCAATTTATTATAGCTGCTCATTCCAGCAGACTCAGTGCAGGTATAATATTCACATAGTTTTAATTACACCAGAGTTGGTAATGTTTGTTTTTGGTTCTTCACTTGAGTTCATGCTAACCTCAGCTGGATTTCAAGAACACTTTACAAACAATCTTTCAATATATTTATAGGAATGGGGCAAGTTAGTGGCTTCTATCTTACCTTGCCAACAGTTTGCTTCTTCCCGTGCCACATGGCTGTGCAGCATGGGCGCGCATGCACAGTGCTGTGTTGGTTTTTTTTTAAAAAAAAATTGGAATGGAAACTGCAATTTAATGTTTCCAAATGTAAAATAATGTACTTGGGGAGTTCTGAGTATTGTATTGGCAGTTCTGTGCTAGCAAAAACTTCAGAAGAGAAGGATTTAGCGGTAGTGATTTCTAACTGTCTCAAAATGGGTGAACAGTGCAGTCAGGTGGTAGGAAAAGCAAATAGGATGCTTGGCTGCCTAGTTAGAGGTATAACAAGAAGGAAGAGGGAGATTTTGATACCGCTGTATAGAGCGCTGGTAAGACAACATTTGGAATACTGTGTTCTGTTCTGGAGACCTCACCTACAAAAAGATATTGATAAAATTGAACGGGTCCAAAGACAGGCTACAAAAATGGTGGAACGTCTTAAGCATAAATCTTATAAGGAAAGACTTAATGAATTCAATCTGTATAGTCTGGAGGACAGAAGGGAAAGGAGGGGCATGATCGAAACATTTAAATATGTTAAAGGATTAAATAAGGTTCAGGAGGGAAGTGTTTTTAATAGGAAAGTGAACACAAGAACATGGGGACACAATCTGAAGTTAGTTGGGGGAAAGATCAAAAGCAACGTGAGAAAATATTATTTCACTGAAAGAGCAGTAGATCCTTGGAACAAACTTCCAGCAGACGTGGTTGGTAAATCCACAGTAACTGAATTTAAACATGCCTGGGATAAACATATATCCATTGTAAGATAAAATTCAGGAAATAGTATAAGGGCAGACTAGATGGACCATGAGCACCGTTCCCCAAAAGCTGCGCACGCGCGTGCCCGCGCCCCCCAAAATAAACCCCCGCGCAGCCTTTTTCACGGCCGCACGCTCCCCATCCCCATGCCAGCCGCGGGGGGGGGGCGGGGAGGCGCCGGCAGCAGAAGGGAAGGGAGCCACAGCCGCCCCTGCCTCCCCACAGTTCCTCTGGCCCCTCGGCCTTTCGGCGCTGCCCCCCGCCCGTCCCCTCTGCTCCTCCGCCGCCTCCTGCCTTTCAGCGCGGCTCCTCCTGCACCCGGAACACACACCCTGCAATGTGAGAAAATATTATTTTACTGAAAGACTAGTAGATGTTTGGAATAAAATTCCAGCAGACGTGGTTGGTAAATCCACAGTAACTGAATTTAAACATGCCTGGGATAAACATATATCCATCCTAAGATAAAATACAGGAAATAGTATAAGGGCAGATTAGATGGGTCACCAATCTTCTATAATAATAATAATAATTATTATTATTATTAATAATAATAATAATAATTTATTAGATTTGTATGCCACCCCTCTCCGAGGACTCAGAGAGACTCACAACAAACAATACAATATATAAATCCAATATTAAAAACAATATTTAAAACCCTTATTAAGAACAATCATGCAATCCAAACAAATCATACATAAAGCAGAACAGCCGAGGGGTATATCAATTTCCCCGTGCCTGGAGACATAGGTGCATGCTCAGGAGTTTGTGAATGTTTCTATGTTTCTAAAATTAAAAACCAAAAATCAAGATCGTGGTGCTTGTACAATGCCAGAAACTCAGCTTTTCCGCTGAAAAAAAAATCTGCAAAAATGTTTCTCCAAAAATATTTTAAATAAAAATGTAAAAAAAGATGGCGTCTATGGACTAGCACCATCAGAACCTGCTCCATGATGTCACCAATGGTTTGCTACCAGTTCTGCAGAACAGGTGCAAACCAGGAGGAACCCACCTCTGTATTGGGGGAAGTAGGGAATAATAGTTTATAGGGAAGTAGAAAAAAGGTGGTGTATGAGAGAAAAAGATGGAAGAAAAGTTTATATGCATGTACATCCACACAAAGTTAATGCCACTTTTCAAGGTTAGTCATTTAAACTTGCAGATTGCTGGTCTGTTTTTACATCAAAAGCTATTGTGCTTTCAAATCTGAGTCCTATCAAATTGTTAATTTCGCACCTTCAAAATTGCGAGGGTAACTTATTTCCCCTTCTGAGCATTGTGCATAATGATTGAAATTATACACTCAGTGTCAGGGCAATCAGACTCCACTTTGCTCTAAGTTGTTCTGACAAATTGTAGAAGTAATTTACATGGATTGTCATGGCTGCAGAACAACGCAAAGACCTTGGCAATTGCAGGTCAGTTTTGTTTGACATTTCCATAAGCACCTTTATATTTAAAAAAGGAGAAGAAATGCTTCTGTTCAAAAGCTTGGTAGAAAAATCTGCCATGTTAAAATCTACATGAAACCGCTGGGTGAGATCATCCAAAGACATGGAGTGAGGTATCATCAATACGCCGATGATACCCAGTTATACATCCCCACCCCATGTCCAGTCAACGAAGCAGTGGAAGTGATGTGCCGGTGCCTGGAGGCTGTTGGGGCCTGGATGTGTGTCAACCAACTCAAACTCAACCCAGACAAGACGGAGTGGCTGTGGGTCTTGCCTCCCAAGGACAATTCTATCTGTCCATTCATTACCCTGGGGGGGAATTATTGACACTCTCAGAGAGGTTCCGCAATTTGGGCATCCTCCTCGATCCACAGCTCACATTAGAGAAACATCTTTCAGCTGTGGCGAGGGGGGCATTTGCCCAGGTTCACCTTGTGCGCCAGTTGCAGCCCTATTTGGACCGGGTCACAGTCACTCATGCCCTCATCACCTCAAGGCTTGACTACTGTAACGCTCTCTACATGGGGCTACCTTTGAAAAGTGTTCGGAAACTTCAGATCGTGCAGAATGCAGCTGCGAGAGCAATTATGGGCTTCTCTAGGTATGCCCATATTACTCCAACACTCCGCAGTCTGCATTGGCTGCCGATCAGTTTCCGGTCACAGTTCAAAGTGTTGGTTATGACCTATAAAGCCCTTCATGGCACCGGACCAGAATAGCTTTGGGACCACCTTCTGTAGCACGAATCCCAGCGACCGGTTCGGTTCCACAGAGTTGGCCTTCTCTGGGTCCCGTCGACTAAACAATGTCGTCTGGCGGGACCCAGGGGAAGAGCCTTCTCTGTGGCGGCTCCAATCCTCCTTGCCTTTCGCAAACTCCTTAAAACCCACCTCTGCCATCAGGCATGGGGGAACTGAAACATATCCCCCTTGCCCATGTTGTTTTGGTGTTAGATTGATTGTGTGCTTGTTTTTTAATATTCTGGGGTTGTTTTTTATGAATTTTTTTAGCTTAAAATTGTAATTTGATTGGTGGGTATTGGATTTGTTATTATGTATTGTTTTTACCATTGTTGTGAGCCGCCCCGAGTTTGTGGAGAGGGGTGGCATATAAATCCAATAAATCTAATCTAATCTAATCTAAAATGATTAATCCTTCCTGCTCCCAACTCTTATCTTATGGCTACTACATTCAACAGGAACATCTATGGAGGCTGGGAGGCAAGATGGTACACAAAACTCTGCTTCTTTTTTATGTATATTACCCAGAAGCTTTGATCATACAGACACTGTCACCATCATGATGTTTGCTATCTCTGTAGATGCTTGTTTCACTCCATCAGTCAAAAATGCTTCCCAAGCTCTCTCACACCCCTGGTGAAATTCCATTAAAAAACCCCCCAAAACTGTTATAATGCTTATTTTGGAAAACAAAGATAGTGATTTATTGGTCTGAGCCTTAGATTTCTAGTGAGATCTAAAATACGTTTAGTGATAGTTCAACTCTAATAAATTTATTGCGACGTGAATTAAACTTAACAGAGCTGAATTCAAATATCTTTCTTTAGGACAAAAAAAAATTCCATAAAATACAGTTATAATATGAGACAGTTGGCTGGACTATGACATATCTGAATAGGAGTTTAGAGTTGGTTGATCACAAACTCATTTTAAGTGCTGTGCGATGTGCTGCAATAGAGACAGCTATTGCCCATGAAAGCTATAGATGAATTTCAAGCAATAAGAAATAACAGTGAGATGAGACTCCTGCAAATGGCCTTTCCGTAGATATCCGACTGACCACTTGGAGGAAAAAGGTTGAGCTAAGTAGCTCAAATGATCACAAAAGGGAATCAAAAGAGCCATGGAGACAAAGAGGAGTAATATTGGATTGGGACAGACATTGCAATTTATCATGAAGAATCAGATAATGTGGGGGAGAAGTGGTTAAATACTGAAAAATCTCCTGTCCCATATTAAGAAATTGCCAACTTTATAGCTTCCAAACTATCTCCTACAGTGTCAAATAAGTGCATGTTCAGAATTGCAGCTGGGACTGGCCTTGACTTTTGACATTTTCTTGGTAGTACATCAAAAGGCAAATTTTTGGTTTGTGTCTAACTTTACTCCATGTGAACTTGACAAGGCTTGCCTTTGAAGAGTCTTTTCAGAACAAAGTCGAGGCTTGGAGTTTATCCCTTTCCACAAGAGACAAAAACACTAGCACATATCTACAAAGCTATCAGCAGCAAGAAGGAAAGCCTAAAGGAGATTTTATCAGAAAAAATTAGTTCTTTCTCTCCACCTTTGTGGGTGTTGAAGACAGCTTGCAGTTTTTGTTCAATGTCCAGAGGGATGGTACAAAACCTATTTCCTACATGGTTAAAAGCTAACAGCCTGAAACCAGTAGCAAGGTTTGATTTGGTTGGGTTGGGTTGGGTTGGGTTGGGTTGGGTTGACTTGACTTGCTAATACTTGATTTTATTTGATTTTATTACAAGATTGTAACTGTCCCTCTCTCCCCAAAGCAAATTCTTTCTAGCTGTCAAATGGATGAAAGAGATGGAAATGTTTGAACACTATTTATAGAATAAGGAGAAAGCATGCTTGAATATCCATTATAGTTTTCTACATTAAATTAAAAACTCTTATATACTATGTGCTGTTTTGTACATGGAATCTCGGAGTGAACCCACCGACCCAAAACTCCACTATTTCATTGTAAAATCACATTCTCTATTGATAAAAGCAACACACAGCAAAAAGCAGATTGAATGGCAAAGAAAAGGGAGTGATCTTCCTCTCCAAAATGAAGCATTCACAAAGTCTGGGAAAAATGCCAACTCAGCCCAATGGCATTCCTTAGATAATAAAGTCTATTTATCATTCAAGAGAATAAACCAGCTCACTGGAATCTCGGACAGACATCATCCAGTAAAGAAGAGCGACCCTCGCCCCAGTCCCAACCCCCGCACAAGTCATGGGAGTCACCGCTGGCTTGGCCTTCATAAAGTGGCCACTGTCAGTGCGCTCGCCACCCCCAGCCCAAGCAAGCTGGGTGGCATGGAACCATAAATCAGAGATCACCATGTCCCAAGGCAGGGTGCGTTCAAATGCCACATGCATCCTAAAAGACTCATCATACTGCAACCATTTATTTCTTTATTTCTTTATTAGATTTGTATGCCATCCCTCTCCGAAGACTCTTGCAGTACCCTTGTACTCATAGTGAGCACGGCCGATGAGATCAATATACTTAATCATGGAGGAAGCCAGTGCGGGCTCCCTCTCAATGACCACCGAGATATAGGTCAGAAAGGCATACAGCCATGAGCTGAAACACCTATCTACCTTGACCTTTTTAGGCCGGTCGGTCTTCGCCTTGTCATCCTTATCCTTCTTAGGCACTTCCCGATTAAGGAGGGAGAACAAATCTACATATTCCCCCTCCAAATTCGCTCCTGAATGGAGGGATGCAAATGAAAGCCCAAAGGGGTGGAAGGCAACTCCCAGGGAATGGCAATAGCCCGTAAGGAAGCCAAAGGATCTGGCACTCTAGCTGCCACCATGGTCCCTGTGCCCGCCCCAGGTGGAGGGGCCGCAGATGCCACGGGGGGCTGGGCCGCCACAGCAGCAGCGGCAGGTGTAGCCCTAATCTGATTACAGGTAAGGGCAGGGCAAACTGTGGTGTAGCTGGTGACCCCACTCCCCAAAGCCAGTGGCATGAAAACCTGCACAGATAAGGGGAGGGGCAGTGTGTAATGTGACTGCATAACCGCCTCACCTGACACCATAGCACCAGGTGTCCCTGAAGAAGATCCCACGGAGACCGTTCTGGATGCCGCTGAAGCCTGCCTGGTCTGGGCCTCCTCATCACTCGGGGGTCTGCCAAGAGCCGCAGGAGCCAAAGGGGCCCCGCCTCCCAGCCTGTAAATAAACTGCCACCTGGCGTCCAACTCATCCAAACGTTCTGTTACCCTAGACCAGGAATGAGCAGGTAAAGATGAGTCACCTGCTGGTGCATCCTGAGGCCTACCCCCCCCCCCCCCGCCCTCCTGGCCCTATTCTGGGCCTCCTCATTAGCCAGCCTAGCCCTAGCCAAGGGCTGTAAAACCCTCCATGGCCTAGCTGCCGGCTCAGGAGCGGGAGGCAAGGCCATTTGCTTTTTTTGGAGCCATGGCTATTCCTAATAAAACCAACTACATTAAACCCTTAACTCTCCTCTGAAAGGGGTGAGCAAAGCTAGCTACCACACCTGGCTGGCAAAATCCACAGGGCCGTGAAACCCTGGGCCAGGCTTGAAGGACTGTTCGATCCTACACCCACCCCCCGAGCTAAGCCAAAAAGGGGCAGCAGGACTCCGAAGGGGCCGATCGACGCCAAAGGACCCCCCCAAATACCAGTGGGGAGGAAACAAGGCTTTTCACGCCCCCCCCAATGAAGCAAAGGGCAATCTGGCCCAGCTGAGGCCTGTAGGCCCAGTCCCCCTTGCCATGAGGCCACCCAAAACGGCCTCCAATCTTCAGCAAACACCACCGGGTGTTCGCCTTGGAGCCTAAATAGACCCAACCAGCTCCAATAAAAGCCCCCCCCCAAGAGGAAGCCTAGGCCGGCAAGGCCCGATTCCTTTCGCTCCCCTCAAAATGACTGATGCCAAAAGGCTGTCAAAATGGCCACCAAAGAGTCTTCAGCGAACACCAGCCGGGTGTTCGCCTACTTGTCGTTGGGGCGAAAAGGGGGCCCCAAACCAGCACAGCCCTTTATAAAGTGGTACAACTCTATATTTACTCTATATTTCTTTCCACTTTGCGTGGAAATCTAGGCATTTGCACTTGGGAAGGTGATACAACAGACTGGTCTGTGAATATTTTATTTGTTCTACCATCCATTATTATCATCATTATATTTACGATTAGAGTGTGCAGTACCGCAGGCTACTTCTGCTGATCATTGGCTGCCAGCAGTTTGGCAGATCGGATCTCACCAAGCTCAAGGTGGACTCAGCCTTCCATCTTTCTGAGGTCAGTAAAATGAGGACCCAGATTATTGGGGGAAATACACTGACTCTGTAAAATTGCTTAGAGAGGGCTGTAAGCACTGTGAAGCAGTATATAAGTCTAAGTGCTATTGCTATTGCTATTTCACTGCTACTGCCTATAAGAAAAGTATTCCAGGTAGCTCGTGAAAGGATAGTTTCACATCAATAGCCCCTCATGTTTGTGGACTACTGCTTTTCTTTTCTTTTTCCCCTGCCCTTCTTCTAAATTCTCTCATTTATTTCAGAGAGGATTTTTTTTTCTTGAAAAGCAGAAATGACTAGCTAGGGGGGGAAAAGAAGCAGCCAATTCCTTTGTATCACAAATCAATCATTCCTTTGCTTTGACCAAAATAGCCTGGAAAAATTGAGCATTCAGTTTCTGCTTTTGGTGGGCTGACCTTAGCTCTGCATGAGGCTTTCACATTGTTCAAAATACTGTGTTTTACAATTTTCTCAAGTCTAACCATGTTAAATTGCATTTTCTTAAAATAAACAACAAACCTTGTTTGGCTTTTCTGTGTAACCTTAGAACTGTCACAGTGAAACTTTTCCATTAGAGAATATTTTTGTAAGGCTTTTCTTTTCTTTTTTGTGTGAATAGACTGAGTTAAGACAACCTGGCCAATGTTTTGAGCATCACAAAAATGTCATTCAGTTATAGGTGATTTGTCTCAATAAGAACTTAAAACTGGGATTGACTTTTTTTTTCCAGTTGCTGAACATTTTTCCACACATACTAAAATTTGAGAGGTGGTTTCCACATTTCTGGGTATTTTCTCTTGCAAATCTATGTGTGTATGCAAGTTAGTATTGATTCCGGGAGCCTGCAGTTTTCATGGCAAGATTTTGGAAGTGGTTTGTCTTTTCCTACTTCCTAGGACTGTGAGAGAATGATTGGCATAAGGTCACTCCACTGCCTTCATGTCCAAGGTAGGACTGGAATTCATAGTCTCCCAATTTCTAGCTCAAGGCCAAAACTGCTACTGGTGCTCTCTGCAAATGAATGGGAGAAATAACAACTTCTGTGATCTTTAGATTTTATGAAACTAAACTCTGAAATGTTTTCAATCGCATGTCAAACAATCTGAATTTTTCTAAGCAACCATTTTCAAAAGTTAAAGTTTTACATTTAATGTATTTTGCTGATCGATGTCTCTCCCCATTTGTTTCTACCCATCTTATCTGGTCGAGCAGGATGGAAAGCTCCCATTGGCTAAGGAATGAGGTGGTTTCCAAATTTTTTACTACCGGTCTGTGGGTGTGACATAATTCTGTGGGTGTGGCTTAATTTTGTGGGCGTGGCTTGATTGTCATGTGACTGGGTGTGGTGACTTGCTGGTCATGTGACTGGGTGGGGGGTGGCTTGCTGATCATGTGACTGGGTGATCATGTGACTGGTGGGGGTAGCCAATTTGATGTCACTCATGTCTTAGGGTGCCTGGTCTCTCCTTTCCTCAAAGGCCTCAACGAGATACAATTTCCCTATCTATTTACTACTGCTAAACATCCAAAATATACTAATTAATCCTATATATATATGCCATAGTTGTACATACATATTACACACAGGCATACAAAAATATACATTATTTACTATATATACTGTATGCATATGTACACACACACTCTCTCTCACTTTCTCTCTCTCTCTCACACACACACACATACATATCTTCTAAAATTATACACATTCAACCGCACTTACTGAATTTGGAAAAACACACCCAGACTCCCCTTTCTGCCACACATTTAACCCTAACTTCTGTACTTTACACATGCCTTCATATGTACTTCCTTAGTTTGCATATTACTGTTAGAGCCAGGAGATGTCATGGATTGAGTAAAATGGGTTGAAACTCACTTAACAATGCTCTTGCTTAGCAACCAAAATTTTGGGCTCAATTGTGGTTGTAAGTCAAGGACTATCTCTGCCTTCCTCTGCATCGCAGCTTTGTCGTAAACTCCTTCTCCTTTCTAGCAATTTTCCTCTCTGTCAAAGACACCAAAAAAAATCCAGACAAAAAATTTCCCACTGTTTTCCTTACAATCTAGCTCAATTTTTTGCCCCTTTAAATCTTGCTTTTGTTTCACACCATCTGCTTTGGACCAAGAGACCCATTTTTAGGGAAAGAGAGTGGAAGGGGAGAGCTTTGGAAATAAAAGCACTGTAAGAGAGAAGGCTGAAAGACATGCTCTGGATTCTCCAAGACTTTCCTCAGTCTGGAAGCCCTCCTCATTGTCATTCTTCCCAATTCCTTCTCTTCCCACTGCTGGATCTTCTTCCCCTCTCCCCCCGCACACACACTTCCTTTTACTTGAAACTCCTTTCAGGGTGGGAGGGAAAACCAAATAAAAATGGGAAGGAGGCAAGGACAGAAAATGGTGTATGGCTATAGAACAGGAGGAGGGCATTTTTCAGCTGCTTTCTGGGACTGAAAAGTTGAAGGTACCCAAGCAGGGGTGAGTTCTAACCAACCTTGTGGCTGGTTCACTTCCTCAAGATGGTGACCGCAAACCTAGCTTCTGCACATGCTCAGAAGAAAACTAAAATAATTTAAAAAAAAAAAATGCTAAAAACAAGATGGTGACTGCATGCACATCCCCGGAAACTTGGTTTCTTGCACATGCTCAGAAAAAATAAAATAAAAGATTAAATTAAAAAAAAACTAAAAGAAAAAAAAGAAAGCCGAAAACAAGATGATGACTTAATGCACAGTGACAGAAACTCAGCTTCTGCACATGCTCAGAAGAAAATGAATGAATGAATGAATGAATGAATGAATGAATGAATGAATGAATAAATAAATAAATAAATAAGCCGAAAACAAGATGATGACTTAATGCACAGTGACAGAAACTCAGCTTCTGCACATGCTCAGAAGAAAATGAATGAATGAATGAATGAATGAATGAATGAATGAATGAATAAATAAATAAGCCGAAAACAAGATGATGACCTAATGTACAGTGACAGAAACTCAGCTTCTGCACATGCTCAGAAGAAAATAAATAAATAAATAAATAAATAAATGAATGAATGAATGAATGAATGAATGAATGAATGAATAAATAAATAAATAAATAAATAAGATGGCAGTACCTATGGACTGGCACCGACCAATCCGGTTCGGTGATGTCATTGTGACATCATCAGCGAATCACTACTGGTTCGGGTGAACCAGTCCAAAGTGGGAGGAACCCATTCCTGGTACATATATTTAGATTTTCCCAAAGAGAGGTATGATGACAAAACATTTAGGAACCTCTACTGTAGAAGGTAGAACCTTCCAACTACACAGCTAGTGGAGTTGGGCTGCATTGACCAAAGAGCTTCTGAAAGAGGAGACTTGGGATTTGCAGCACTGCTGTCACAAAATGTCTGAATTTTTTTGTTTGTTTGTTTGTTTCTAAACAAGAATTCCATAGAATGCCTATGTGTTGAAGATATAATTTGATGATCAAACTAGTTTCCCAGGAGAGACAATTATCTCTTTCCCTGCGATGCACATAAAAAATGCTATGTACATTTTGTAGGAAGATTTGAAACACTATTCTTGAGGGAATGCCATTTCATTTAGTGTAGTAATTTCAGTTTTTGTCGCACCTAATGCTTGTGAAATGTTTCTTTGGAACGTAAAAGCTTTTAAATGGCTGCTCACCTGGGAGATGCTTTTTAAAAAACTGTAAAAGATGATGCCATATCTCCCCATATGCTTCTCTGGAAGTTGCAAACCTTGTTAATTTCATATGCTGAGTTTACCAATGGCGTTCCAATCTGTTTTGCCTTTGTTTATTCCTACCACCACTCCCGCACCATCTTCATCTACAGTCATTCTCAGGGGAAATGAAGTTGTCTCAACTTTATGGAACCTTCTCACTTGTTTCTAGGAAGAAGAGACTGAAATGTTATACCAACTTAGTACAGAAATTCAATCCCCATTGCAGTTCTTATAGCTGAGAAGAGAGAGGGAGGTGAGTGGGGAGGAGGCGAGGAGGAAGAGAGAATGTTTTCTGTTTTAACTTTATAGGAGTTTTATGTGGTTTCCTCTGACACCTCAATTTGAATCTCCTACCGTCCTTTGAATTTTTCTACAAATTTCGTCACCTTCTGGACATAATTCAATCAAAACGTCTATTTATCCCATTGAAATGGAATCTTTTTTGCTTTCAACTCTCATTCAGAAAAGAATAGTCTTTTCACTTATGCAAAATTCTAATAGGCATTTCTTTAAGAACAGTTCTATCTATTTTACCCAATCTTCAGACTTTCATTAATATGCTGCTACAAACTGTGACCCCTTGTCTTCTTCCTGACAAAGTGCACTTTAAACAAATTTCTTAATTGAATATATTATTATCATTTAAAAAGCTTGAAAACTGCTTTGACGCTCTACAGGAAGCAAAGATAGCAGGAAACATAGTGAGCACAATATAAAATGAAATGATGAACTGCAACAAAGTCTGTACATGCAAGTAAAATATTCAAATTTAGAAATCCTATTAAATTGAAATATGGGCCTTATGCATACAGAAGCCCACATTTGGGATGTGGTACGAATCCATGCATTTAATGATAATCTACAAATAGATCTAGGATAGTTTTAAAGCTATGACTATGTAGTAAAGTCCTTTAAAACCATGTACAGTATATCTAGTGTGAACAATCTGGAATCAACTCCCCCCAGAGATTAGAACCGCCCCCACCCTCCTTGTCTTTTGCAAATTACTCAAGACCCACCTTTATCGCCAGGCATGGGGGAGTTAAGATATTCCTTCCCCTAGGCCATTACAAGTTATACATGGTATGTTTGTGTGTATGTTTGGTTTTTATAATAAGGGTTTTTAGTTGTTTTATTAATTGGATTGTACATGCTGTTTTTATTGTTGTTGTTAGCTGCCCCATCTGCGGAGAGGGGTGGCATACAAATCCAAATAATAATAATAATAATAATAATAATAATAATAATAATAATAATAATAATAATAATAATAATATATGTACCACCAGTAATGATTAATCTTCAGGGCTCAAGAAGGTCTACAGGAAGCTACCCTTGAAAAGCATTCAGAGGTTACAATTAGTCCAGAATGCAGCCGTGTAAGCTGTTGTGGGTGTGCCTAGGTGCACCCACATTACACCAACACTCTGCGAGCTGCACTGGCTCCCAATCAGTCTCCAGATTCAATTTAAGATGTTGGTTATCACCTATAAAGCCCTAAATGGCTTAGGGCCAGACTACTTACAGGACTGTCTTCTGCCACAAGCCTCCTAGTGACCAATTAGAGCCCACAGGGTTGGTCTTCACTGGGTTCCGTCAACTAGACAGTGTCAGCTGGTGGGGCCATGTGGGAGGGCCTTTTTTATGGCAGCTCCGGCTTTCTGGAACCAACTTCCCCTGGACATCCACACTGCCCCCACCCTCCTAGCCTTCCAGAAAGCCATGAAGATCTGGCTCTGCCAGCAGGTCTATGGTCATTGAGCAATTCCATCTAGCCAGTAATGGGCAGCCAAAATTTTTACTGCCACACTGTGGGTGTGGCTTATTTTGTGGGTGTAGCTAGATGGTAATGTGACTGGGCAGGAGTGGCTTGCTGGCCATGTGACCAGGTGGGAGTGGCTTAAACAATCATCATCATTCAAGTGAACTGTTAAGTCCTCGACTTACAACCTCACCAATGTTGCTCGCTGGAGTGACAATTTGCTTCGAGTTTCTTGTGCTCTCCTTCCTGGGTCACCCCCTGCTTCAGGCTGGGTAGCTTGGCAAGCTGTTGAGAAAAGAGGTGGGAGGAAAAGGGCCCCCTGCAACTCCTGCCGGTGCTGGTCTCCCTACCATTTTCCGAGGAGGAGAATGAGAGGGGGGATATTGGAAAGCGGAGGGAGAGTTACAAGGTTATTATTGCTGCACAATGCCATTTCATCTCAGCTGCGGGCTTCGCAAGGGGAAAAAGACCGCAGCCCAGACCACTTTGACATGGCTCAGCTTGGCTCTCCTTTTTTCCCGTGCTGCTGCTGCTGCTACACACTCCTCATTTTTTCCTCTTTTCTCCTTCCTGCCCTCGGGAGGTGGCCACATGAGGCTGGTGGGGAGATGGAGAGGAGAGAGGGAAGCTCATCCAAGGCCAGGAAGGAGGAAAGAGGAAAAAAGCGAGGAGCGCAGAAACAGAAACAGCAGGGGGAAAAAGGAGAGCCCTGCCGAGACCCGTAATCCTGAAAGTGACTGCCACCAGTCAGCTGGAGCTGGGCATGCAGCTTCATTTCCACCGGTGGAACTGTGTTCCACCCCGTCCTGCCTGATGCCCACCCCTGCAAGTTGGAAATAATGTTTTATTTTAAGGGCTTTAAATTGTTTTTAATTGTTGTATACTGCCCAGAGTCTGGAAGGAGTTGGGTGGCATAGAAATCTAATAAATGACTAAAAAATGAATGAATGAATGAAAGAAAGTTTGTTTTTGGTATTGCATCTTTTGGAACATGTGATGCAACACCCAGACAAATGCAGCATAGTTCACTTAATCCTCTAAGGAAAGACTGAATGCAAATGAGGTCCAGGCAGAAGAAGAACATCATGGCTTCAAAATCTAAGGGACTGCTTTGGACAAAACCCAACAGCACATTTCATGTGGCTATTGATAAAAATAGGATCGGCGACATGATCACTAACCTCCGATGACGGATATGGCACAAGAAGAAAAAGATCTGCTATTTTCCCTCTTACTTGGCATTTGAAATATGGATTGAAAAGTCTGAGATAATATTTAACTGTTGAGAGCTAAGAATGGTCTTCAGACAATGCTGGCTCCCTCAGCTAGGAAATGAAGATGACCATCACCCCCTAGAATCAGACACAATTGGACTGGGGAAACCTTCACCTCTTAGCTCTGTAAGAAAGGTGAATTTATTTTTTTAGGGGTTGCTGGATTGCAATGCATGCTGTTCTCAATGACCAGCTGCATTGAATGGCGTTGAAGCAGTCCTCTTAAGACTCACACTTCTGGTTGAAGGAGCAAATAAAAGTGATGGCTAGGAGGGGCTTTGGGGAAAAAAGCATTTTGTGTGTAGCAACTGTGCCCATTCCTAGATCAGGAGGCCTTTCTTATGGTCGTATTTTTGACCTCTTGGGATTATCAGAATGTGTTCTACATAGCCGTGCTCTGAAAAAACATCCTGGCCCAAGTGCAGCAGCGGCAGAACAAGCAGTTTCATGAGAAATCCCTCATGGAAATGAAGCATGTAGCATTCTCATTCCCTTGAGAGATTTCTGAGAATATCAAAATCAGTTGTAGGCTAGTGGCACAATTCCAGCTCTGGTTGCTCTTGTGCCTTTATTTATTTTCTTGCTGTAGTTCATAGGATTATAACCACTAAAGGACTACCAATTTTTTTACTACCACACTGTGGCCGTGGCTTATGCATTTTTTTTCAACATATTTCAGTGCAAATTGGGTGCTCCATTTTTGCTACCTCACTGCATTTCCCCCCCCCCAATACAGGCAGTAGCCCACCCCTGATCATAACTATCATAATCTCAGTCATATCTCAGTATCAGGCACAATATAAATTAGGATAGCTCCACATTCTCATACTGTCTTATAGATCTTTGTATTTTTTGCATATCACATAAGTCTTATTTCATTTAGTTTATAAATTAATGTTATAGGTTATACGGTTCTTATTTTTATTTTATTCTATCAATGTAGTGTTTTATTTTTTACTTCTGTTTTGGAGTGATTGTTATGTTATTTGTCTTATGCTGGTATATCATTGAAATAAACAATAAAGAAATAATTAAATAGAACAAAGAGAAAAAACCCAATAGCAAACATCATGAAGAAAATAGTGCAGAAAAAAAAAACCACCTTAGAATTAATATGTTTGAGATGTTTTTCTTTATTATAGGCTGCTAATCCCTGGTCTAGATCCAGTTAGCATGAATATTGCTCTGCCAGCGTGTTTCAACTGCCCGTAATTACAGGGTAATTAGTCCAGGAAGACACACACCACACGATAAAAGGAAAACCCAAACGTTTTTATAAACAGAAAAACAGGAACAGCTCCCTTTTTAAATGTCAAAGGGATTTTCTGGTACACACAAGGCACAGGTTAAATGCAATCCAATTGCTCACCCAATAACTGGGAAATTGAGTCCAATTCTAAAGTCCAGAGAATCCACACACAATCTTGAACAGCACAAAAACTACGATCTTGACGAAACAATGAATCAGATAAACTGCCATGAGGCTAAAACACCAGCCTGCACTTTTATCTGTAGCACTAATTACAGCAGCCCCACCCAACCACAGGTGGCCTCATTTTCTTTTGTAATAATCCTTCACTTGTTGTCTCCTATGCATCACTCTACACATGCGTGGATGTGTCATTAATTCTTGTTCAGAATCAAGAGATGATACAGATGATTGATCTCCTCTTGGGCTGTCTGCCAAACTCCCCTCTTCCCTGTCACTCACACTTCCTTGGTCAGAGGAGACTTCGTCGGCAGATTCCATCGGGAGCAAAACAGGCCTGCGGCATGTGGATATTTCCCCCACATCCACCTGCACATTCCTTGGGGCAGGAGGTGGGCCAGAGCTAACCACAACACATATCATCTGCATTGAGTTCTTAGTTTATTCTTTTAGAAAGTGGTATCAATCCAACAATTTTTAAAACGTGACAAATGTATTAGTTACTGAATATAAATTTATTGTAATATTTATTTACTTTCTTGTTTTTTGAGAAAGAGGATATTCTTCCAGCTAGCACTACCATGTTTCTCTGAAAATTGACCTTGTCTTAAAAAAAATTTTGAACTCTGAAATAAGTGCTTGACCTTATTGCCATGCACTCAAAAGCCCGATTGGGCTTATTATCAGGGGATGTGTTATTTTGGGGGAGAGAGGGTAATGGTCTATAGGTTGATCCTTCTTTTTGGCTTGAAATCCATGATGTTCTCTTCCCCACCTGTGTCTGAGTCCCAATTGTTTTGGTGAGACTTTAAGTGAGAAAAGAACAGTAAAAATGAATAGCAATGCATATTGACATCATTGGAGAGAGAATGCCAAAACTGACTCAGTCTAAGATATCCAGATGCTGTCTGGACTGAATTTCGTTCTGGAGCTGATTTGTGCTGTTGCTGTTCATCTGCAAGCAGAGGAGACAAGCCACAGCAAGCACAAAAAGATTTGCTGTCAGTGAGTTCAGCAGATGTTGAGCAAGGTGCTAGCTCCTCTTTAGAAATGTCAGCAAGATTGACAGATGGATAGCTAACAAATTAAATCATGAAATAAATTTAATGTGTCCTTTCCTGGGTGAAATGTACTAGGACTTTCAAATGAAGACCAAAAATATATATGTTGTTTTTAATATCTCATTTTTTTTTTTGGTAAGCAAAGCAATGAAACCTCCAGTATTATTTTATCTACGGAGAAAGCTGTGAGTTAAATTGGTTTAGGGTTAGACACATTAATGAACATAATGGCTCTGTGCTTTGAACTGGAAACTCCTCTACTCCATTAATGCTATCTACATAGATATCTTATATGGGAGGAACAGTTGTTGTTTTCAGTCTAGGAATATATTTGTTATGTTAAGAGCGTGGGCATATACACAGAATGGCTATCATGAGAGCGTCGTCTACTCATAAAATGAACAAAGACAGCAGGCGGAAGTTGCCACTACCACTGCTACTGGTGCGCTGGGCACGGAGCTTTGGGTCACCGGAATGCGTGCACATCCCAGTGAGATTTTACTTCTGCTCATGCACAGGAAGCAAAATCTTGTGAGGGGTTGCACACTCATGCAAGATTTTGGCTATTGTTTTGTTTCTGCACATTTGGGATGGGATGCATGTGCATGCATGTGGAGACCCAAAGTTCTGCGTGGAGCTCCAATTTTACTACCACTGCAGCATCCTCATCCATACCAGTAGGAACCCAATACTGATAGACAGTCATGAAACAAAATTTTATCATAAGAGGTGCCTTCTGCTTTTCTATATTATGTCATTGACCTTTATGGACTTTAAAAGATGGCCTCCATCCTTTACACAGGGATCTCCAAACCTGCCAACAATAAGAGTTGTAGATTTCAACTCCTAGAATTCCTCAGCTAGCCATGTCTTAAATTTCACAAGTCTTAAATTTGCCAAATTTGGAGAGTCCTTTTTTGACTGATTATCCTATGACATTGGAATAGCCCCAATGGCATTCCACAGAACGTTCCATAGACCATGAATGGTATCGTTATATCTGAGTCTTGGGGATATTATCAAGTCAATTTTATGACTTTAAATTGATATCTTAATATTGATAATTGATTTTCTGTTTCAATACAATGAGCCGAGGTGGCACAGTGGGTAGAGTGCTGTACTGCAGGCCACTGAAGCTGACTGCTAGATCTGCAGGTCAGCGGTTCAAATCTCATCACCAGCTCAAGGTTGACTCAGCCTCCCATCCTTCCCAGGTGGGTAAAATGAAGACCCAGATTGTGGGGGCAATATGCTGGCTCTGTTAAAAAAGTTCTATTGCTAACAGGGCAGCATAAAAATCAAATCAAATCAAATCAAAAATAAATTCCAAATCTCAACCAAAAATGTTCTGTCCTGCACATTGGCAAAAAGAATCTGAACACCAAATACAAGCTGAATAAAAAAGACCTTAGAGACAACCCTCACTCCATAAAATATCTTGGAATAGTCATATCAAATGACCTAAGTGCCAAAGCCCATTGCAACAACATCGGCAAAAGGGCTTGAAGAGTTATTAACCTAATCCTATGTAGCTTCTGCTCTGGTAATCTCACACTACTAACCAGAGCATACCAAACATTTGCCAGACCAATCCTTGAATACAGCTCATCTGTCTGGAAACCACACCACATTTTGGACATAAACACCCTAGAAAATGTCCAGAGATACTATACTAGAAGAGCCCTTCACTCCTCTACTCACAACAGAATACCCTATGCAACTAGACTTACAATCCTAGGTTTAGAAAGCTTAGAACTATGTTGCCTTAAACACGACCTAAGCATATCCCATAAAATCATCTGCTACAACATCCTTCCTGTCAACAACTACTTCAGCTTCAACCACAACAACACTCGAGCACACTACAGAAACAAACTTAAAGTAAACCACTCTAAACTCGACTGCAGGAAATACGACTTTAGTAACTGAGTAGCTGATGCATGGAACTCACTACCTGACTCTGTAGTATCATCATTTAACAACCAAACCTTTACCCCTAGACTATCCACTGTTGACCTCTCCTGATTCCTAAGAGGTCAGTAAGGGGCATGCATAAGTGCACTAGAGTACCTTCCGTCCCATGTCCTAATGTTTCTCTTTTACTAGTATCATGTATATAAATATTATTATATCTTTGTATACCACCAATACATACTTGATAAAACAAATAAATAAAATAAATAAATTTTAACTGCATTTTATGTAAATGCATATGAATGCAACAAACATTATGCAAACCTGTGTGAGAAACAGTATATGTACATTGAAAAGCATTAAAAGGCCATCTCAATTCATAGATACTTATATTTTTGCCAATAAATTCATATAGGTGCATCCCATGCAATGGAATAACACTGGAAAAATGGGTTGTCAGCATTCTTTTTCAGGTATTTTACCCAAAACTCTTGAGCATTTGCAACACAGGGAGTAGGGGTTGGGGGGCATTCTTTGTGAGGCTTTTCTGGCATTCCCATTTTTATTCTTTCCGATCAAAGAGATATTCCAAAAGAATTATGTAAAGGGGTTCAGGGTGCAATCTGTTTGTGCATCATCAAGATAACTGCATGAAAATACAACACAAGGAGCCCAAATTTTCTCTTATAGGCAGTAATGGGCTGCCAAAATTTTTACCGCCACACTGTGAGTGTGGCTTATTTTGTGGGTGTGGCTTGATGGTCATGTGACTGGGTAGGAGTGGCTTGCCAGCCATGTAATCAGGTAGGAGAGGTTTGAATGATCATCATCGGTCAAATGATCTGTTAAGTCCTCAATGTACAACCTTACCAGTGTTGCTCGCTGGGATGACAATTTGCTTCGCATTTCTTGTGCTCTACTTCCTGGGTCACCCCCGCCCCGCGTCAAGCTGGGTAGCTAGGTGAACGGGTGCAGATCAGTTGTTGAGAAAAGAGGGGGGAGGAAAAGCCCCCCCACAACTCCTGCTGATGCTGGTCTCCCTGCCGCTTTCCAAGGAGGAGGAAGAGGAGGAAGGGAGGGGGAGATTTAAAAATATTGGAAAGCCGAGGGAGAGTTCCATGGTTATTATTGCCACATGATGCCTTTTCATCTCAGCTGCAGGCAGATTGGGGGCTTTGCAAGGGGAAAAAGACCACAGCCCAGACCGCTTTGATGTGGCTCGGCTCGGTTCTCCTTTTTTTCCTGCTGCTGCTGTTGCTGCATGCTCCTCGCTTTTTTCCTCTTTTTTCCCTCCTGGCCTTGGGAGGTGGCCGTGTGAGGCTGGAGGGGAACTGGGCAGGAGAGAGGGAAGCTCATCCAAGGCTAGGAAGGAGGAAAGAAGAAAAAAGCGAGGAACGCAGATGCAGCAGCAGCAGCAGCAGCAGGGAAAAAAAGGAGAGCCCATCCGAGACTGGTAATCCTGGAAGTGAGTGTTGCCAGTCAGCTGGAGCTAGGCATGCAGCTTCATTTCCGCTGGTGGAACTGTGTTCCACCCCGTCCTTCCTGCTGCCCACCCCTGCTTATAGGATAATGTTCAATTTCAAAAATGGGTTGAATGTGTTTGGGGTTGCAGGGGAAAAAAATGTCCCAATACATCTTTAGGGAGAGGGACTTGAATAGTCAACTGGTATGTTGTTGACTATCCATTCTAGGTCTTTGTCTGTCCTCTCTATTGGACCCATAGACTGTTATGGAGCTATTATTTAAATGGTTTGCAAGATTTGGAAATAATTCCAGGAGCCATGTTCTGCATGATTTCCTTCACTTGCTTCAGTTTAGGGATAATAATGTATCTTTTCCAGCACCTTGGCAACGGCTGTGTTTGCCATCCTTTCTTATAAATCAAAACTAGTATCTTAATCGCATCATCTTGTAAACAATTCTACTGGTATCTTGTGAACTCCCACAGCTTTGTTGCTACTGATATTTTGTAGGACCATTTAATTTTAGTTTCCAGGATTTGTTGCTATATCCAATCTTCAGATATATCATTTGTTGCTGTAATCAAATCTTCAGATATATCATTGATTTGGGCAAGGTTTTTCCCCCTATACACTGTAGCTCTTTCATTTATTTGCACCATCCTTTATTTATACTTTCTTGTTCTTTATATCTTTGCCTTTGTCTTTTCATTCCCCACATCAAAAAAACTTTTAACATTGCAGAAAAACTTCCCTTGATTTCTGTAATGTTCTTAAATTAATCTTTTGTGCTTCTCTTTCATTATTAGTTTCATTGCATTGCTGATTTAGACAGTTTTGTCACTTCCTGTTTACTGTGGAAGTCAGCATTTAATTGGGTAGATTTTCCTTTCTCTCTTTGTTGCCTTTGGCTTTCTAACGTTTTTGAAGATTTTTCAGTATGTCAGTAGGGAACCATTTTGCCAGTTTATCCTTTTGACATTTCAGGAGATTTTTATTTGCTTTGTCTTTAATGATATGCATTTCAGAGTAAGGTTCTGCAGGTAGTCTGTTTATTAAATCTTATCTACACAATCTGGTTTTCACCTTATGAATGTAAAAATGAGGCAATCAGTCTTATTGGTCTGATAATTTTGTCAGCTTTGAAGATGTAATTTTGCAAGAAGGAATTAGCGATCTAAGACGTTCAGCATCCAATCTTTGGTTTTTGCTGACTTAATAAGAGAAATAAGGGGAAGGAACAATTGAAAATGATGGGAATAAATTAATATTGATAATTAGGAGGGCAATATCTATTGGCTAGAATTTATGTGCAATAATAAATACAATTAATAGAAATTAAATTTTACAATTCATAGTCGACTTTGTTTGTTTGTTTGTTTGTTTGTTTGTTTAATATTCAAGCTGTGCTAGTGTTGTTTGATTACAATTTTTTCTCAATTGCCTACTCCTGGTTGTTTTCCCATTTTCTTGCTGTTGATCAAAGTCATCCTTGGACCAATAGGAATTCCAGCCCTTTCTGAGATTTTTCAGTGAAAGTATCAACTACTATCTAAAGTGAACTGGGCTATGCTTTGAGGAACCTGTTGTAAGACATGAACTTGAAGATAATTAGAAATAATAGCATGTATGCCTGAAGCACCACCATATCCCCTACATTTCAAAAGCTGCCTTGATGTTTCATTTATAGCCATTGGAAAAGCAACATTGTAGAACTAAGACCTAGCCAATGCTCAGAATAGCATGTGTGTGAGAGAGGGGGGGGAGGGAGGGAGGGAAGGAAGGAAGGAAGGAAGGAAGGAAGGAAGGAAGGACATAGTATTCCTAGATGGGAAGAAGATGAAAGATGAAACATTCCCCAATCACTCCCCAATAATATAAGTGCATAGGCGTGTTCAGATCAGATAGTTTATTCTGGCTGTAGTCGCCTCCCCCACCTTCCATTGCCAACTTAATGTGAGAATAGAGTTAGAAAGTAGCTATACAATATACTGATTAGTAGCAGAAGTGGTTTTTTTTATTATTTTCCCTATGCCACTTTTCAAATGAATGCTCTTCAAGCTTAGAACTGCGACGCCTAAAACACGATTTAAGTATTGCCCACAAGATCATATGCTGCAACGTCCTTCCGGTCAACGACTACTTCAGCTTCAACAGCAACAATACAAGAGCACGCAACAGATTCAAACTTAACATCAACCGCTCCAAACTTGACTGTAAAAAATATGACTTTAACAATTGAGTTGTCGAAGCGTGGAACTCATTGCCAGACTCAGTGGTGTCAGCCCCCAGCCCCCAACATTTCTCCCTAAGACTCTCCACGATTGACCTCTCCAGGTTCCTAAGAGGCCAGTAAGGAGTGTACATGTGCACTGATGTGCCTATCGTCCCCTGTCCAATCTTCTTTCCTTATCTCATATATCACACCTTTTCTCTCCTTTCCTCCTACTTCTCTTCTTTCTTACTTTCTATCATTATATATATTACTTAACATCTATTCTCTTTCATATGTATTGTATATTGGACAAAGAATAAATAATAATAATAATAATAAATAATAATAATTTTACCCACAAGTTTTTTCCATCTCAATAGAAGTGAAAATCATATGGAAATGGGAGGAGGTTTGAAGCTGAGGAGGCTCAGGGCATGGCATCAGTGTTGGCTACTTGATATTTCAAGTCAACAGAAGCCAGTTCAAATTCCACATTGCTTCTGAGAACTGGGAGAGAGAAAATGGTGGTAAGGTACCAGGTTTAGAAGACTTCCTGTTGTAGAGCAGATCTGTACTTTCCCCTTCTGGCAGCAGAGGCCCCTTTATAAACATCTATGAAGGATGCCAACATATGACATTGTCCCAATCTGTCTCTACCCCACTGTGAAGTCATGGGCTGGCAGCAGTAGAGCCATGGCTTTGTACCAGAGTAGGAGGAGATGAAAGGCAAAGAGATATTGGGTAAAATGGCTCCTTTTGATGCTAGTTCCGTGTTGCCATAGACTAGAGCAATCAGGTAACCGAAATCCAAATACTGCATCTATTCTTCTTTCTTGCCAGGAGTGGCAAGAGAGAATAGGAGAGAGAAGCAGGCAAATAAATGGCATAGCCTGCTTCCCTGAATGCCAGTCCTCCAATCCCACCAAGCATTCATTCTATTGGATAGGACAACTGACAGTCAAATACCTGTGAGTCTTCTGCCGCCAATCAAGGGGCACCAAAGAAGGTGTTCTCCACCCCACTTTTCTTCTTCTCATGGAGACAGAACCCCTTTTGTGCTTCATTGCCAAGATAGAATGGATAGAATGGTTTGCTCAGCATTTCTTTATCTCAGAATGCTTTTCTACCTGTCTTTGCACTGGATGTCAGCCCTGTACTACTGCTGGCAGAAGAACCCTTATCAATTGAGAGTCAACCCAACTGAATACTAGAGGACTTAGTTTTGAGTAAATACACATTGAGGATTCTTGAAACAGTTTGCCAAATCACCATGTAGTTCTTCAGCAGAAAGCAACATGATGAATATTGTATGTACAGTGGTACCTCTACCTACAAACGCCTCTATTTATGAACTTTTCTAGATAAGAACTAGATGTTCAAGATTTTTTTGCCTCTTCTCATGAACCATTTTTTCACTTTCAAACCCGAGCCTCTGAAAGTGTAACCGGAAAAGGCAAGGAGAAGCCTCTGTGGGGCCTCTCTAGGAATCTCCTGGGAGGAATCAGGGCCGGGAAAAGGTGGGGAGAAGCCTGCATGGGGCCTCTCTAGGAATCTCCTGGGAGGAAACAGGGCCTCCACCCTCCCTGTGGTTTCCCCAATCACACACATTATTTGCTTTTACATTGATTCCTATGGGGAAAATTGCTTCATCTTAAAAACTTTTCTACTTAAAAACCTGATCACAGAACGAATTAAGTTCGTAAGTGTAGGTACCACTGTATATAGAAAAAGCATGACAACCAAAACCTTTGTCTGTTGCTTGTGAAAACTCGTTCTTGATCTGCACAAAACTTCCTTTTTTTCTGCCCTAAACCATGATTGCTGTTACAAATTTGATTCCAAAAGTGTGAATTTCAGCACAAGGATCACGCTGATCTTTTAGTCACACCAGGAAACCTACTGCAACGTATTTGCCCAGTATGTGTCAGTTTCTCTCTGTGTAAAAATAATCACTCACAGGGTTTTGCATGAGGTGATCAAGTACTTAAGTCACACTGTCACACTGAAGCTGTGCAATTAAAGTGATTGCTTTAATGACCATTCCCCTTGTGCTACTCTTGACTGCTAAGGTGATGTGTCCAATAGCCCGCTGATTTCTCAAAAATCAGTGAGGATTGAAGAAATTGCCAACACTAAAAATTAGACACTACACCTGATACTAAGATGTTAGAGTTACTATGCTCAGAGACAAGTTTCCAAAACTTCAATTGATTCTTAAGGAGAGAAAAGACAATTCAAGACAATTAAAATGAGACAGAATAAGATAAGTTAGCCATAAGAGAGAGAAAAAAGTATTTTTTCAGAGTATAAGATGCACTTTTTTCTCCCCTAAAAGAGGCTGAAAATTTGGGTGCGTCTTATACTACAAATGTAGCTTTTACTAAGCTTTTTTTTAGTCCTAATGAGGTGCTATGCGAAACAATCTTCCCTTTGCCTGCTTCTTTCATTGTTACTCCTTCTGACAATCAACTGAGCCGTTTTCCAGCTCTAACTAACAGTGAAACAATCTTCCATGCTTTCCTAATGAAGAGCTGAAAAAGTGAAGCAATTTTCTGTACTTTGCTAGCAATCTTCCTTTTGCCTGATTTTCTCATTGTTTCTCTCTGAAGAGAAAGATAAACTTTCTATATCCCCAATCAAAACCAGCAAACTAATGTGCTGGAGCTGATCAGGCTAAAGACTAGCGAGATGAATACCTGGTAGGTAAATTATTTTTTCCCTATTTTCCTTCCCCAAAACTAAGATACATCTTATACTCCAGTGAGTCTTATACTCTGAAAAATACAATAAGTTCCCATTCAGGCAATGCCTAGTAATAAGACAAAATCAAGGTAGGTCACAAAAGAGTGTGCTTGCAACTGTATGCAAAATTACAATACTGCAATAGTTACATATTTTCTGGTCCTTCTGTCACTGATTTGAGCCCAAACATTTGGACTTTGACCTCTTGTTTCTCTACCTTCTTGAACACTGAAATGAAAATGGAATAGCTTGGAAAGCGAACAATTAATAGCTTGAGAATGCTGCTTGAGAACTGTCTTAGTTGGTTTTCTTTGAAAGAAAAAATAAAATAAAATACTGCACATCTATCCAAAACTGCCAATAGTAAAGTTGCAGTAGGCTACAAATTTTTATTTGAGTTAATCAGCAGTGATTCATGCATCTCCGCCCCTAATGAAATTTTAAAGAGAGCCTCTGTTTTTAATCCCAGCAGACCAATGAATGCTTCAATTATTATCAATATTAATATTTTATGGGTTGCTTGATGCTTTAATATACCACTAATGGAAAGTTTACATTCTTAGTCTGGAGCACAGATTGAAAGGAGGAGGAGTAGGAGAAGAATGGCCATGATAATATATTTATCATTATCAGGCAAAAACTAATAATTGCAGTTTTACCGCTGTTCATCTGAGCTACCTTTCTTCTGTGAAGTTTCTCAGGCCAGGAAAAAAGATGACTCAGATTCAAGACAGATGGTTTTGAAGGGGGCGGGGGAGTCTGCTGAGAGAAGCTTCCCCATGCTTGACTTTTTTCCCCCCATTGCTCTTTCTAAAGATCAGAGAAAAATTATAATACAAGTTTCCCATTATCTGCAGCTTTAGCCTCAATCATCTGCACAAAGGTTATTCCTTCAATTTCATATCTCATGAAAGTATGTAATGGATTCTATGCTGGATGCTTCTTTCTCTAGCTCATTGTGAATATAGATAACTCTGTTCATTGGTTCTTGGGGGATGGGATTCTGATTAAGGCCATCTATCTGTTTGGGGTTTGATGCATTATAAACAACTGCTTGTTTTTTCGTGCTGCCATGTGCAGTTTTTCTTTTCCTCTCACCCATCCCGGCATATAGGATTAAATGTTTTCGAAAATAAAGGGCAAAGAAGAATCCAGCATCAGTGCACACTTTCTAATTATCTGGCTGTAAAGTTTTTATTGCAGGATAGAAGGTGACCTCTGGGAAAATCTAAACTTCTTAATTGTTACCCTGAGTTTGTTTATTGTTGTATTTAAGAAACAGGGCTGTGCAATGGTTCAGGGGGTTGCTTCAATTTGAGAACGGTTGGAACAAAATGCACCACTGGGAAACACCCTGGTACTCTGCTTTGCAACTGCTCTTCAGCAGCACACTACTAAACATTAATGCTTCTAGAGAACAGGCCATTTAACATCTGCTGTCACCACTGTCCAAAGAATTCACCATCTTTAGCACAGAGAATCAGTTTGGTCTAGTGCAGGGATGTCAAACTCACATCATCATGCCGGCATCACGTGATGTATCACAACTTTTCCCCCTTTGCTAAATTGTCTATAGGCATGGCCAGCAAAATGCACCATGCCAGCGCATGTCTAGTGTTGGGTGAACTTCAGGAAGTTCGGGTTCGGCGAACTCACCCGAACTTTGCGGTGAGGTTCAGGTGAGTTCACCAAACCCAAACTTTACCTGAACCCGACTCCAAACAGCACCAGCACTTTTAAAAAACTTTTTTTAAAAGTTCGGGTTCGGCATTTGGCCAAACACCGTGAAATGCCGCTGCCCAGGAGGAGAGTGGGGAATCCCATCGTGGGATTTCTCACCTCCTTTTGCTAGCAACGCTCCAAGCAAAAGGAGGTGGGAAATCTCACAAGGGGATTCCGGGGGAGGGGCTTTGACATCATGGAGACTGCTTCCTCCCCGTTTCGGATGGCCAAGAAGTAGTCTCCGTGACATCAAAGCCCCGCCCTGGAATCCCCTTGTGGGATTTCCCACCTGCTTTTGCTTACAGCACTGCAAGCTCCTCTCCTCCCGGGCGGCGGTGTTTCGCGGTGTTCAGCCGAACGCCAAACCCGAACCTGAACTTTACCCGAACTTTTTAAAAAGTTCAGGTTTGGGGTTGGCATGCCTAACACTGCAAAGTTCGGCACGAACCCGAACTTTGCAAGTTCGGTTCGCCCAACCCTACACATGACACATTTGTCCCATGGGCTGTGAGCTTGACAATCCTGCTCTCTCTCTCTCTCTCTCTCACACACACACACACACAGAAGATTATTGTTGGGGGGAAAATGGGAGGAGGAAGATATACTAGATATGCTTGCCACCTGGAATTATTTTTAAAAACAATAAAAATAGGGTACAAATAACTAAATAAAATGTACATGTAACATAGTTTGATAGAAATCTCTTTGATGGGGCAGAGGGGGACAGGGAGAAGCCTTAAGGCAACCCAAAGGACTTCTTTGGAAAAAAAAAAGATCTTGTCATTTCTACAAAGATAGATGGCTTTGTCAAGATGATTAGACTGTCTTGCACGGTCTTTTTCTCTTGCATAGGTCAGTTAAAAAGAAGCATTTTGATCTAGCATTTTGATCTAAATTGAACGTGCACAGGAGTATAGAAAATATGTTGGTGCAAATTATGCTGTGTGTGTATGTGCGTGTAATGGAGCCAGTTCTGCAATTCGGTATTGATGAGAATCAATATTTGGTTTCTCATCTGGGAATATAATACATCTGGAATAATCACCAATAGTGGATGTTTAAGGCTAGAGATGCATAGATCAGGTCTATTTCACAAGTTTTTATATGTTATTCTGACGTATTAATTTGTTTGCAACAAAACAGATGCATCCATACATGCACTTTTCATGAGAAGCTCTTCTGATAATCTGCTGTTACATAATGCATCTCCCACTCCTCTAAATACATTTTTTTTCTGATTTCTTGAATACCGAATAACAGAAATTAGTGAACTTCTTTAACATCTGCTCATGCGTGCATAATGTGATATAATGCATATGTTTCTACCATGGAAATCTGTGCTATGCAAGACCTATGAGATCAAAATTAAATGAGAAATTTAAACTAATAAACAGACCCATTATTGTTGCATTAATCCTTAAAAGGAGGATACACATGTCCTCTATGTCTGCATGCCCTTGGTAAAATTTACTGATGTTATTTTTATTAGAAATAATCATCAGTTCATTTTGAAAACTTTCTGAATCATTCCTGTATTATTCTGATTTTATTTTTTTCCTAAAAAAGACAAAATATGCATTAAATCTCCTGATTTCCACCAGGAAAAAAATAGATTAAAATTCATCCTCGTCCTCTTCGGAGGGGAAGGAAGGAAGGAAAGAAGGGGAAAAAACCCTGAACTTGTGAAGATTGAATCCTTGCACTTTTCAGTATGCAACACTCATAAATCAATGTGAAACAAATGCCACAATTTCAGCTTCAGAGGATGAAGTCAAGTAAATTATAGTGAAAACAACTTCAAGAATATCAATATGCCAGTGAAACTCTTCTTCAATCACTACTTTCTGATGATCAGATTTAAAGATGTGTCTGAGAATACAGAAGAAAGGAAAGATTTATCTCCGAGAGAGTTCCAATAACTTTTACAGGATAAATATTTCCCCACATGACCCAAGGAGGTAAATCTACCTTTCTCTTTTTTGCTCCAAAAAGGTAGGGTTCAAAAAGACCAGTTCAAAAAGACTCCTTCAGGATGCCACATCTCCTCCCAGAGTAACACAAATTCCTGCAGCCTAAAAAATATTTGAGGAGTAGGACTCAGACACTTTGAAAAGTGACAGAAAGGACAAAGCTTGGAATAGCACAGCTGCCAAGAAAATTATGAGCCTTCAATAGCTTTCCAATCTTTCCTGGAGCCGCAACCAATCTTTCTTACAGGCATAAAGGAGCATATGAGGAATACAATAACATTTTAAAAAAGAAACAAAGACAGAAGGAAAAATAAAATTAGCACTGTGTCAATAACTTTTTATTGGTCATTTGTGAGTGGAATTTGCACACAATAAAGCAATCCCTCCCCTATTTTTAGAGATATTTGTCAGCCTCAGCAACCATGCTGGGAATTGAATTCCAAACATTCTAAAACTGCTGAAGTTGAGAAACACCAATCTACTGGATCATGTAGACAGAAATTATTGGAATGCCCACAAAACTTAGTTAAAGAGAAACAATCTTGCTCCCCAGAGGCGGAGTAAAGACGCTGAGACATATTGTGGATTAAATAAGGGTCATTTATTAAATTAACATAAATTTAAATAAATTTGAATATGTCAATTTAAATATTTAAATTCAAAACAAACTAAGGACCTGCAGAGGCCAAAACTAACGGGGCGGAAATTCCTACCAGAAAATTCCTTGGCAACATTGGGCAAAAACTCCTTGCTGAACCAGGTGAAGGTACCACCTTCACCTGGATCCAAGCCACACCCCTTCATCGTGTGGGAGGAGTTCACCCTCCAATTCCCGTGGGAAATTGGATCCAGTGATTCCCATGGACATCCTCTCTCCAATCCCCGACGTTGCTCCAACCTCTAGTTCCTGGAGAGAGGCAGTCCATCACCCTTTAAGGATGCCCAAAGGAGCATGCACAGTCGCTTCTAATTGCCCATTTCTGCCAAACCCCAGTGACCAAAGGGAGGCCTATACAATATCTAGGTGCGCCGCACCCCCTAACCAATCCAGTCTGCACCATCAGTGTGGAATAGGTGAAAAAACAGCCGCCTCTAAAGGGGAGGCCGCAAAAAATTTCTATTCGGCCCCGAGGCGACCTCCTTAGGACACACTGTTAATAGCGGAGGGCGGGCAGGTGTTCGCTTTCTTTTCAGGGAATCAAGGAGGAGGTCCTATCCGGATCACCCTTAAATAGGGCAATCTAGGACCTCCCCCGACCAGCAGGCAGCACGCTTTCCTGGCGTGCTGCCAGAAGCCAAACTTCCGGGTTCCAAATGAACCCGGAAGTTCGGAGCTCGAAAAGAGCTTTGTCAGCGTCCCCCCACCCTGTAGGCAATTTCGGCCGGCGGTTTTAACCGCCGGTCGGGCATATCTGTTAATGAGTGTCCCCATAAAACCGACAATGGAAAAGAATATGGATCATGGTTTGTAACATATCCATGCTACTGGTACAATATCACTCTGCAAAAGAGATTCTGTTATGTTTTCCTTCCCCAAGTCCTATGCAGAGGACATTAGAATGAGCTAGAATTAAAACTGTCCTACATTTAGGGAATAAAATTCGATTTAGCTATGAAACTGGTGGGAACCAGTTTATAAATACATCACATGGAAAAGTAGCAGTTTCTATTTCACTTTCTAAGTCTAAAATCTCTCTTCTTAAGGCTAACTTGATAAGGCGAAAATGGTTAATACTATCATCAGAAAGCCATAATGGCTCCATTTCCTCAGGATTGTTGGGGGGGGGTTTCCTCCAAGGAGGATTTGAAATTATCTGCTTCTAGTAGCAGAACCAATCCAGCAGGGTGGTGGAGTAGATTCTAATTTACTGGAACAATGTTATGGTTTATGATTTGGATGCTTGTTTTATTTTTTTTCCTGTTTCCCCTGAGCTAATTATAATTCTGTTCTCGCCATTTATGGCACTCTGTACTTGTCCTCCTCAACAGACTTTAGTCTGGAATAAGACAGCAAAAGAACATCCATAGGGAGGATAAAACACAAAACAAAAGAAAACAAAAACCAAAAAAACCCAAAACCCAAAGCAGCAAAGCAGCAAAGCAGCAAAGCAGCAAAGCAGCAAAGCAGCAAAGCAGCAAAGCAGCAAAGCAGCAAAGCAGCAAAGCAGCAAAGCAGCAAAGCAGCAAAGCAGCAAAGCACAGCAAAGCACAGCAAAGCAAAGCAAAGCAAAGCACAGCAAAGCAAAGCAAAGCAAAGCAAAGCAAAGCAAAGCAAAGCAAAACAAAACACAAAACACAAAACACAAAACACAACAAAACAGCAAAGCAAAGCAAAGCAAAGCAAAGCAAAGCAAAGCAAAACAAAACAAAGCAAAGCAAAGCAAAGCAAAGCAAAACAAAACAAAACAAAACAAAACAAGATGGCAGCCACAAGAGTGAAACCTAAACAATCAAATTATTTATTTATTATTCATTCATTCATTCATTCATTTATTTATTTTTCCTGTAGATATCTCTGTGACAGCAAGTGTCAGGTTTCAATTAAATGTTATTCAGCTCCCAACCTTGGTTTTTTTTTTTGCTCTATTATTATGTAAATCTGAATACTTTTGGACACAAAAGGAAACAACTGCATTTTCTATCTAGACCTGCATTGACATTGGTACTTTAGAGAAAATCCAAATGAGTTCCCATGGAACGTTCTGTCTGACTAGGCTTAGATTTTAGCCTTAGAAATCAACATCTCGCATATTCAGTAAAAGAAAATATATCCATTCAGATTCTTTTTCATCCACCCAAATATTCTTTCAGATGCCATTCCTGTTTATAAGAAAGCAACATTCTCTTCTGCACTTAATGTCTGATTCCCCAACCTACTTTTTAAAGTCTGGATTTTGCTTTTCAAAAAGAAGGTCTAAGCCACATCCTAAATGTTTCATCTCATCTTGAGCTAGATATATAAGTAATGCAGTGGTGTTAAATGATTTCTTCCTTACACTAAGATGCTGAATAACTTCAAAGCCTGAAGGTGAGCTTTAAAATACGGTTTTCTCCTGAAATATCAAGGAGGGAATGTGTCATGCATTCTCTATTAAGTCTGACTGTTTTTGAAACAGCCTTAGCAGTACAGTTGCTACAGAAATGAAGTCCGGATGTGAACTGCTCATTATTGTTCGAAGGGAGGCTTTGACTATTGTTGAGCATTCAGTGACGTTTCTATCTATTCACCAGCTCTATTCATTGTTGGCATTCTTCACTGGTGTCAGAAGGTGAAGTAGGACTCATATACTGAAAAGGAACTGACTGTAGAGCTAAATGTCATAAAAGCAAAACAAGCTTAAAAATCCAAAGATAATTGTGAGAGTTTTTTTTTTAATATATTTTTTTATTGATTTTTAACAATTTAAAATCACACAACATAAAACAGTGCAAAGTGAATTGTGAGTTGTGCCCACCACCCCGACATACACACATTCCCCACCACCAAATTGTGGGTATTTCTTGTATAATCCACTTAACCCAAGAGCAATATATCTGTTTACATACAGTGGAACCCCGACATAAGAGCTGCTCTACTTAAGAGCAACTCGAGATAAGAGCTGGGAGGGGAGAGATATTTTTGTTCTACTTACAAGCCCAAATTCGAGATACAAGCGCCAAGGAGCTGTCTCCTGAAGCCAAACGCTAACTTCTGCGTTCGGCTTCAGGAGACAGCTGCGAAGCGGCGCGCGTGTTTTAAAAAGTTGCAGCCGGCCTGGGGGGCTCGGGGGGGTGCTTGCAGCTTTCTTTCTTGCTCTTTTTCTTTCTCTCTTTTACCTTCCCTTCCTCTATTTCTTCTTTTCTTTCTCCTTCCCACCTTCTTCCCTCCCTCCCTTCACTCATTCCTCTCTTACTCTCCCCTTTCATAAGTTTCCTTGCTTCCTTCCTCTGTTCCTGTCCCTTCCCCCTTTCTTTCTTTCTTTCTTTCTTTCTTTCTTTCTTTCTTTCTTGCTCTTTTTCTTTCTCTCTTTTACCTTCCCTTCCTCTATTTCTTCTTTTCTTTCTCCTTCCCACCTTCTTCCCTCCCTCCCTCCCTTCACTCATTCCTCTCTT
This sequence comes from Erythrolamprus reginae, assembly GCF_031021105.1. Lineage (NCBI taxonomy): Eukaryota > Metazoa > Chordata > Lepidosauria > Squamata > Dipsadidae > Erythrolamprus > Erythrolamprus reginae. The sequence goes on from NC_091951.1 coordinate 246,432,594, forward strand.
ACTCTCCCCTTTCATAAGTTTCCTTGCTTCCTTCCTCTGTTCCTGTCCCTTCCCTCTTTCCTTCCTTCCTTCCCACCCTCCGTCCATTCATTCACCCATTCCTCTCTTGATCACTTAAAGCCGGTCCCTGGTGCAAAAAGGGTTGGGGACCTCTGTCCTACAGGATTGGGTGGCAGAGAAGTTGAACATATGTAAATTTAAAAGTTTAAGAAAGTTTACAAGTTAAGTGAAAGAAACTTCATTATTCATTTATATGTACATGTACATTTCTTCATTAAAAACATGTCTTTCTGCATAATTTAGACTAACTTTGTGAGTTTTTTGAGGGCTGGAACCAATTAAAATTATTTACATTAATTCCTATGGGGAAAAGTCGTTCGAGATAAGAGCTGCTCGACTTAAGAGCCCAGGTCCGGAACGAATTAAACTCGTATCTCGAGGTACCACTGTATTATAGAGTGATTCCAGTTTATTTCTTGTAGCTTGGTCTCGGATTCTGCTCGTCATATATCGTCTGACCTTGTCCCACCGTCCCATCAGCTGTCCCAACTCAGTTTCATTATCCAAATTTATCCTTTTTTCTATAATTTCAAATTGAATATGGTCCACCATGTACCTATACCAATTTTGCATTGTCCATTTTGTCGCATCCTTCCAACCCAAAACTATTACTGCCTGAGCGCTTTCTATTGCTGCTTTTTTTATTTCTCTAAATTCTCCCATCACATTACTTTTTACTAGTACTGCCATTTCCTTAGTGATTGTCCATTGTATATTTAACATTCTATTGATATCCTCTTTCACTTTTTGCCAAAATTCCTGCACTATCGGGCATTCCCAAAACATATGCATAAACACTCCTTTATCTTGACAACCATGCCAACAATTCCCCCTGACATTCTGCTGAAAATGTGCAAATTGAACGGGAGTGAAATACCACTTATGTAATATTTTCCTTCTCATTTCCCTAATTCTTGTATTTTTAATTTTCCTTATATCTTCTACTATATTTTCCATTTCTTGTACCTCTACTAATATATCATTTTGCCACCATTTTGTCAATCCATCAATCGTATCCCCATCTGACTGCACTAGCAGTTTGTATATATTAGTTGCTTGCGCCTTTATCCCCTCACTTTTTTCTCTTATTATTTTCTCTAACCCTGTCTCCTCCCGCCATAATACTTCTTTATTCTCCCTTTCATTTAGATATTTACATATTGCATTTATTTGTAGCCACCTTCCCTTACCTAACCACCATTCTATACGATTTCTACTTGGCGAGTTCACTATTGTATTGAGAAAGGATGTTGCTGGATAATAAACACCATAATCAGAGGATGTCTGAAGCACAAATGACAAAACACAGTAATAGTCTAGATCGGGAACCAGCAGACCATGGCTCACGAGCAACACCTGGCTCTTTGGACCCCCTGGGCATGGCTCTTCTCAACAACCCCCAATTCACTAATTCTTACCCCTGAATCTTTCCGCCACACCTGCAAGGCTCTCTTCCTGGAGACCTCACCTACAAAAAGATATTGACAAAATTGAACGGGTCCAAAGACAGGCTACAAGAATGGTGGAAGGTCTTAAGCATAAAACGTATCAGGAAAGACTTCATGAACTCAATCTGTAGAATCTGGAGAACAGAAGGAAAAGGGGGGACATGATCGAAACATTTAAATATGTCAAAGGGTTAAATAAGGTCCAGGAGGGAAGTGTTTTTAATAGGAAAGTGAACACAAGAACAAGGGGACACAATCTAAAGTTAGTTGGGGGAAAGATCAAAAGCAACGTGAGAAAATATTATTTCACTGAAAGAGTAGTAGATCCTTGGAACAAACTTCCAGCAGACGTGGTTGGTAAATCCACAGTAACTGAATTTAAACATGCCTGGGATAAACATATATCCATTGTAAGATAAAATACAGGAAATAGTATAAGGGCAGACTAGATGGACCATGAGGTCTTTTTCTGCCGTCAGTCTTCTATGTTTCTATGTTTCCACTTTGTGCATGTATCCCACATTCCCAGCCCTGTTGTTCTTCCCACGTTTCTCCCCAGAGCCCCCTGCTGCCTTTCTGCCTCTTGTCGTACACACCCACAGAGGTGTCATTCCTGAACAACTGGACCTAAGCCGTGTTTTAAGTCCGCCATTTTCCCTCCAATTTGAGTTCTGTTGCTAACATTCCATCTCCTGTTCCTAATGGCCACATGAGCAAAAAGGGCAGGTGCGCCACTTTGCATGATGGGAAACGTAGTCAGAGCTTATTTCAGGACCGGGAGGCTTGCTCCGTGCTAAGCGTTTGCTCTGCTTGGTGAGAAAGGCACTACTCCGAAAGAAAAGATTAAATAAAGCAAGGGGGCTGTGGCATGGGGAGCCTGCATGAAGTTTGCATCAAAATGAATCCCATTCCAAACTTCATCTTTTAATAAGCCACAGGAGAGTTTTAGTTTCAGGGCTACGCTGCACAGTGCTGAAAAGGGAATCTCTAATGTCTATGGAGATTTTCAGCCATCCGGGTTATGGTTGTCCCAACCATATTATTTATTTGTTTGTTTGTTTGTTTGTTTGTTTACTCACTCACTCACTCACTCACTCACTCACTCACTCACTCACTCACTCATTCATTTATATGCCACCCCTCTCCATAGACCGGGCAGCTCACCACAATAATAAAACAATGTATGACAAATCTAATATTTCAGTAATTAAAAACCCCTTATTAATAAAAGCAAAACATACACACAAACATACCATGCATAAATTGTATAGGCCTGGGGGAAAGGGGGATATCTCAATTCCCCCATGCCTGACAACAGAGGTGGGTTTTAAGGAGCTTACGAAAGGCAAGGAGGGTGAGGGCAACTCTGATCTCTGAGGGGAGCTGGTTCCAGAGGTTCGGAGCCGCCACAGAGAAGGCTCTTCCCCTGGGTCCCGCCAAACAACATTGTTTAGTCGATGGGACCCGGAGAAGGCCAACTCTGTGGGACCTAACTGGTCGCTGGGATTTGTGCAGCAGAAGGCGGTCCCGGAGATATTCTGGTCCGATGCCATGGTTGTCCTTCTGCATGTGCAGAAGCAAAAAATCCCCCAAATCTCTCTCTCGCGCGCATCCTCTCACAAGATTTTGCTTCCTGCGCATGCGCAGCATGTGTGTGCACATGCTGGAGAAGTGAAGCTGCATGCACAGCACATCAGTAGCGGCTGGAACAGCAGCAGCACCCCCCCGCATACAAGGAATTTGTTTCCAGTGCATAAGCTCTCAGTGAACATACAACTAATAAAGTGGTAAGTCATAGATCATAAATCATGGGATACAATCATAAATTGTAAGATGCAAACAAGAAGTAATAAATCATAAGACACCAATAGGAGAAGGTAGTAGGAAAAATAAGATGAAAAGAGGAGAAAGATGAGAAGGATAATAGCAATGCACTCACTATTGGGATGCCCCCAGTTCACCTGGAAACGCCGATCTGGTAGCGGAAACAGGTACGCGCATCTGCGCCTCCCTGCCATGCACATCCCTGCACACCACTGTGCAAGAATTTGTTTCTGTGCATGCGCAGAAGCAAAGAAATCGGTGAAAATTGCCAAAATCTCATGCATTTGAATGTCCTCGAGTAAGATTTTGGCGATGCATACACGCGCCTGGCCCAGGCCTCCAGGACCAATCTGATAAGGAAACTCCCCCCAGAGATTAGAATAGCCCCCACCCTCCTTGCCTTTCGTAAGCTCCTCAAAACCCACCTCTGCCGTCAGGCATGGGGGAACTAAGATAATCTTTCCCCCTAGGCTTCTACAATTTATGCATGGTATGTTTGTATGTATGAACGAATGAACGAATGAACGAATGAACGAATGAACGAATGAACGAATGAACGAATGAATGAATGAACGAATGAACGAATGAACGAATGAACAAATGAACAAATGAACGAATGAATAAATAAGTGCTGCCCTTCAGTGAATACATGGGTAGTACATGGGTAAATATATTCAGGCATAAAGGAGTGCTGTGGGAATTAGGTCTTTAGCAAAGTGATGGCAATGGGGTGGGGGGAGACTGTCTTAGGTCTACTTGTTTTGGCATGCAATGCCCTTTAGTAGCATCCTGAGGGGAGAGGTTGAAACAGTTTATGTGAGGAGTCTGTGGATGTGAGGAGTCTGTAGATACCTTTTCATTCCTCCCCCCTTTTTTTGCTTATTCAAACACATGTTTCTATGTTTCTATGTTTCTATTTCCTCTGCTCCTTTTTGCCTCTGAAATTGTTTTTTAAATGTTAATAAAATTGCTCTCTAGATTGGAAGGTTCTAGTTTGGAATATCTCTTAAATTGGTTTATGTGGCTTGCATGTTGCCTATTCCTGCCTTGTTCCTTACACACCTTGGCTTGAGAGGTTCAAACATAGTTTCTCAGCAAAAAAAAAAAAAAACCTTTATGAAAAGATTTATGTTTTTTCATCAATCAGTTGGCAAATATGTGATAGGTAGAAAGCTATGTTGGATGATAGAGTAGCTGTCACCCCTCATGAGAGTGATTATGGAGGATTACAGTATAGGAAGCGAAGGATATATTTCTTTCTGCACCAATAATTTATTTACTTGCTCACCTGCAATTTATTTCACAGTTTCTCTCTCTCTCTTTTGAAAAATCTCCCATTATTCCTTTTGTGTGGGCTTTGCCTGGATCTTTAGGTTACTCCTCTTCACCCATCTCTTCAATTGCGGCGCAGGCGGAGTAATAGTCGGACACAAGGTGTGGGTATAACGGGGTCACTTTTATTCAACAACTTAATTCTTAACTTATTAACTTATTTAAACCATTAACCCCACATGACCTGCAGGGTGCAAAATCAAATGGGGGCGGAATAACATGCCCAATTCAGACAGCAACCCTTGGGCGAAAACTCCTTGAAACTGGGTGCGGGTCATGTTAAACTACACCTACCCCCTGCACCCATACTACGCCACACCTGGCGTGTGGGATGGCTCGCTACTGGTCTACGTTAAACTCCAGCCAGCGAGCCACAGGAGCGACTCACTCCCCGGACCCAGGCCGGTCGAGCCCTGTAATCCGAGAAGGAGCTCGCCCCTCACCTCAGTAGAGGTGCCCCAAAAGGAGCTCACCAGTTGCTATTTATTTTATTTTCCGCCCCCTATCGGCCACCCCTCCCCTCCCCCAGCGACCCTAAGGGGGGGGGGGCACTAGATGGTGGGGCCACCCCCTAACCACACTCCCACGCACAGAGTGGAGTAGGCGAAAAACAATCGCAGCTCGTCCAATTCTGCTGCGACTGCAAAAATTCCTACTCGGCCCCCCGAAGGGCGACCCATCATATGCACCTTGTAACAGAGGGAGGGTGGGTGGGTGCCTCACGCTGCTCCGGGCGAGACTGCTGCGCCACAAGACAGCCCTCTCTTATAGGGCTGCCTCCACTCGCCCGGCCAATCGGTGCCCACGCACCGCACCACGTGGTCACGGCACCCGACGTGGGTGCCGTGACTCCGCCCCCCAACATGGCGGCCTCCATCCCCCGCCGATCGCCGCAAACCCCACCGGCCGGTAAGTCGGCTGTGGGAATTGCGGCGCAGGCGGAGTAATAGTCGGACACAAGGTGTGGGTATAACGGGGTCACTTTTATTCAACAACTTAATTCTTAACTTATTAACTTATTTAAACCATTAACCCCACATGACCTGCAGGGTGCAAAATCAAATGGGGGCGGAATAACATGCCCAATTCAGACAGCAACCCTTGGGCGAAAACTCCTTGAAACTGGGTGCGGGTCATGTTAAACTACACCTACCCCCTGCACCCATACTACGCCACACCTGGCGTGTGGGATGGCTCGCTACTGGTCTACGTTAAACTCCAGCCAGCGAGCCACAGGAGCGACTCACTCCCCGGACCCAGGCCGGTCGAGCCCTGTAATCCGAGAAGGAGCTCGCCCCTCACCTCAGTAGAGGTGCCCCAAAAGGAGCTCACCAGTTGCTATTTATTTTATTTTCCGCCCCCTATCGGCCACAGCAGGGGGTGAAATTTTAATTTATTCCCCCTGCTCCCCCCCCCTGCACATATATGTGCAGGCACCTCTGCAGGTCGGCTATAATTTTAACATTCCCACTATCGGTCAAGTGTACACCGTCCTGCCTGTGCAAGTCTATGAGGGATGCCCTGATGTCTGGATGATCTATCACTCCACCCCCAGCCTGAATCACCCACTTCTTAACCACTCTGTTTACCCTCTTTCGAGCCTTATCCACTGCGCTAGGGCTTCTGGCCTGCCGCCAACTCCTCCTGGGCAGGATGTTGGACCACCACACACACGTATCTGGCCACCGCTCCCAGATCACCTCAAACTCTCCCAAATGTGCCACAGCAGCTCCACACCTGTCATCGCTCTCAGATCGCTCCCACCAACGTGCAATACCAAACAGCCCGGCACCCTTCGCACCCTTCCACTGTCGAACAACAGTGGAAGAACATCCCGCCAACATAGGCCTCGTCGGCCCAGCCACTGAGCCACCACTCGATCGATCTCCAAACTCGTGCCGGGCGTCGTCTCACGGGCCCTCCGCTCGGCCCAGTACACCATGCTGTGGCCACATATCAGGATTCTGCGGCGCCAGTCAAGACGTCGGGCTAGAGAAAGGGAGGAAGCAGAGCAGCATCAGACTGGCGGCCCGGCGCCTCCCCCCCGCCCCGCCCCACTCACCTAGGGGCGGTCGTACGTCCGGAAGGCCCCAGATCTCCAGCAGCCCACTGTCTTTACATCCAGCCTGCTGAAACCTTCGACTGCTGCCAACGACGCTGCACCTATTCTGAATGAGTGAGTCCCGTAACGTCTGGGGTCCAAGCCCAGCCTTGCCAGCGCCTTGGACGTGGCAGCCCAAAACTGGTACCTGGTCAGGGGATCCCCGGACACATGCCAAAACAAAAAACCCAGCTCTACACCCTGTGGGCCCAATACGCCCCCAGCGCGGCCACCGGGCATACCCGCCGGTTGTTGGCCCGGGAAACTTGGACCGTCACACCTCTACCCCTCTGGTCGGTCTTGGACCGTCGCAACCTTAAGGACACCGAGCTACGACCTGACTTGATATCCCTAGTGGTGAACGCCTGGCCGGAGCTATCGGCTCTGGAAGCTGCTAGAACCTCGCTAACCCAAAAAGCCCCGAAAAACAAGGTCACCACCGCGGCGTGGTACAGTGCCGCCCCATAAGCAGAGCGGCAGAGCCGACCCCACAGCTCGTAAAGCCCCAACAAGTGGGTGAGCTGTATGGGACGCCTGCTGTCACCCTGGGCCTGACCTTTCTCCCTGATCCAACCCTCTAATGTCTGTCTAATCCTGAAATCCCCTGTGGTGTCCGCAAGGCCCCGAGACTTGGCTATGAAGGCCAGGCCTGCCAACTTGCCCCTAATCGTCCGGGCAGACAACCCACAGCGGCGGTCAATGGGCGAAATTCAAGCAGGTGTTCGACCGGGGCCGGCCAGAGCTGATCGTATCTCCTATCATGACGAAAAGCCGAAAATTCCCTACCTGCCCGCTGATATGCTCTCCTGGGCTCGTTCCTAGATGAAAGAGTATGCACTACGTGTACAACCGCCATATTGTCACACCAAATTGGACTGTCCTATCGGCAAAACTGGATGCCCACAACTCAATGGCCACTACTATTGGAAATAGCCCCAAAAATGTCAAATCCCTACAGATGGCCCCGCCGCGCCACTCCTGCGGCCAGTCAGCCCGGAACCATTTGCTTTGCCACACCACTCCAAAGCCGGACGTGCCCGCCGCATCGGACCTCACTTGGAAGTCCGCTTTCAGCAGCATATCCTGCCTCCACAATGACACACCGTTGTACCCGTCCAGAAACCCTTGCCACACCACGAGGTCCTCCCTAACACTCCTCGATGACTTGATCCTGTGGTGCGGTATTTGACACACCAACCGTTGCCCTGTACAGTCTAACATGAAGGCCCTTCCTGGCGCAATCACACGACAAGCAAAATTCAACAGGCCAGCCAGCTCCTGCACCTGTTTCAAAGTCACCTTCTTAGCGGCTCGTGCGACCCTCACCGCTTCCTTGAGTCTAGTCAGTTTGTCCTCGGGCAGCCTACACGTTTGTGCAACGGAGTCCACCTCGATGCCTAAAAATGTCAGTTTGGTCGAAGGTCCCTCGGTCTTTTCGTGAGCCAAAGGTACACCTAAATCCGCGCATAAAGCCTGGAAACCCAACATTCCCTGCTGACAATCGACGGCGCCAGCCGGCCCCGCGAATAGAAAATCATCCAAATAATGTACTACAGACGCGAAGCCCGTACTTTTAACATGTGCCCACTCCAAAAATGAACCAAACTTCTCAAACAACGAGCAGGATATAGAACAACCCATTGGCAAGGCACTATCAACAAAGAACCCGCCCTCGGACTGGAAACCCGAACAAGTCAAAATCCCCCGGGTGAATGGGCAAAAGCCGGAAGGCAGATTTGATATCACACTTCCCCATCAGCGCCCCCACTCCGCACGCCCGGACCATCGCGACAGCCGTCTCGAATGGTGTGTAGCGCACCGAGCAGAGCTCCTCGGGAATGTGGTCGTTCACCGATTCACCAGGGGGGGGCGGCAGGTGATGTATAAGCCTAAACTCACCCGCGGCCCTCTTGGGCACCACACCGAGTGGGGACACCTGCAGGAAGGGCAGGGGGGGGCTCCGAAAAGGGGGCCAAAACCCGGCCCTCGCGCACCTCCTTCATAATTTTGTCCCGCACTACGTGGCCCATTCCTGCCACAGACCGCAAATTGTCCGCCATGCAAGCCCTGCGCGGCCCCCCATACGGGATCCTGAAACCCGCGGTGAACCCCGCGAGCAGGAAATCCGCACCCTTCTTGGGGCGGTAGCCGGTGAGCCAATGCTGCAACCTGTCCAATCTAACGGGGGTTGGGCCCCTTACCTTGAGCTCCCCCAGGCTGGGGTTTGGCGGGGGTCCCAGCGTCCTTGGAGCCGGCCCCACCGCGCCCCCTGTAACAAGCGGAGGTCGTGTGTCTGCCACTACACAAGGCGCAGGCGTGGCGAAAACGACAATATGCCCTGGAACAGGCCCCTCTAGCGCCGTACTCGTAACAGTGCGGCTGGCCTCGAAAGGACGACCCAGCCGTGCTGCGTTGGCCAGAGGCCGGGGTCCCCGTCCCCACCGCCGGGCGGGGAAGAGTAGCCTCCTTGCCCGTTGTTAAGAGCAAATGACCTGTGGGTGTACGCCCACTGGCCGGAGTTGACGCTTGCTGCGTGGCCTGAAGCCACAAATCGTTATGCCGCATATCCCACGGCCAGTGCCTGTTGTGGGCGGCGAACCTGCGAAAATCCTCGTCATATCGCTTCCAAGCCTCCCCCCCGAACTCCTGATACGCTCTCAGAATCATGTTCATGTACAAGATGAGCTCATGTGTCTTATGGACATCATCTTCCACCACCACAGAGTGGTAGGCCAAAAATGCATACGCCCACGACAGAATTCCCTTGTCCATGTTGGTGCCTTTTGGGTCCTCCGACCCCTTCTTGCCCTCCTTATCCTTCTCCGTCTTGGACTTTGGCGGAAGCAAAATCTGAAACATGTCCACGTAAGCGCCCCGCCAAATTTTACGCTTGAGGGACTGGGACATGTGCATACTGAGCGGAGTGTCCGGTAGGCCCGGCGCGAAAGGATTGTCGCTGTCAAAGGAAGTACTGGTAGACCCCGAGGTAGTTGACCCTGAGCTGTCCCTGGAAGTATCCCTCTTCCGTTTGTGCCTCCTAGCCACAGCCCTTCTACGCCCCCTCCTCCAGACTTGTGCAGCTGTGCGGGAGCGCCAGGTCCTCTGACCCCCCTGTGTCGTGCGTTTTGAAGCCCGTAGCCTACCACGAGGCCCTCTTGGAAGGGACCACCGGTGCCTAGGCACAGGGCACTCACCCCAGTGAGAGGAGTCATCATCCGCCTCCTCGGAGCCGGACACCATCCTGGTGGCCTTCTTCCGCTTGGTCTTTGACTGCGCATGCCGGTCCTCACGGGATCTCTGCGGGCTCCCAGCCGACTCTGATGAGCTCCGAGACCCATCGGCGCCGGCAACCTGCGTGGCCCGGCCCCGACGAGACCCGCCCCGCTTCTTTGGCCTCTCTTCCAGTTTCTCGAGTAATGAAGACAGTATACGTGAGGAAACAGAAAGTGAATCCCTCGCCCCCTGCCCCCCTTCTGGCAGGCCGTGAAGCAGATGCCTCTGCCTCAGAGAAACCTGATTCCATGCCACTGATAGGCCCCTCCTCCGCGCCAGAAAAAACCCCTGGGGCCCCCAGTGGATCCACGGGCGGGGCCCGGCCCTGGCGGGGCCCCCGCGCCCCCACTGCAGCTCCCCTACGGCCCCTCGTGCGCCCCCTGGGGGTCGCCACCCCCCTGGGGCCCTCCTCACTGTCCTGCCTCCCGGCAGGCCCTGCCCCTGGTGCCTCGCTCCACGCCCGCTTGGGCGCCCTCCTTCTTCCCGTGCGGCGGGGTTCCGTGGGGGGGGGGCCCCGGCCCTCCGGCCTGCCCCCCCGATGCCCGCCGCCGTGCCCCCGAGCAACCACGTCCACCCCCCGCCATGCCTCCCTGCTTCCAATGCGCCTCCAAACCCTGTGGGGGGTGTCGCCGAAGCGAACTAAGGCTCCAGCCGCCGCTCGCGGCTCTTCTGGCCTCAAAGGCCTGCTCCGGCGAAGATCGGCTGCGCACCAGGCCTCCAAGCCTGTGACGCAGCTCGCTGGGGGGGAAGGCAGCAGCAGCCTCGCCTCACGCTGCTCCGGGCGAGACTGCTGCGCCACAAGACAGCCCTCTCTTATAGGGCTGCCTCCACTCGCCCGGCCAATCGGTGCCCACGCACCGCACCACGTGGTCACGGCACCCGACGTGGGTGCCGTGACTCCGCCCCCCAACATGGCGGCCTCCATCCCCCGCCGATCGCCGCAAACCCCACCGGCCGGTAAGTCGGCTGTGGGAATTGTTATGCGGTTTTCTTCAAAGCCTTTCACTTAGACTTTTGTCGCCAATAGAAACAAAACCTGTCAGGCATTCACAGCGACAGCTTACGTTTGCCTCTTTTTCTTTCTCTTTTACTGCTCCATTTAGATTTCATCTGTGATACATCACACATATGGCTTTGGTTTCTCAAGGCAAAATTAGCCTATTTTCTCTCACCACATCTTAACCTACATTTCTACGTATTTGGGGAGTCACTGCATAGAACAGGGAATGGGGAAGTAAGAATCTGGACCTACAGTATTTGTTGGACTTATATCTGCTTTTTCTCCAGCAAGTTCTAGGCCAGTGATGGGCAATCTTTTGAGCTTGGTGTGTCAAAATTCGCCAAAAAACCGAGCATAATTCGGGTGGTGTGTCACCTTGAGAAAAAAACACTCTCACTCTCTCTCACTGTCTTCCTTCCTCTCTCCTCTCTCACTCTTTCTTTCTTGCTCTCTCTCACTCTCTCTCTCTCTTCCTTCCTATCTTCTCTCTCTCTTTCTCTCTCTCTCCCTTCCTTTCTTTCCTTCTCTCTTCCTTCCACTTTTTTCTCTTTCTCTCTCTCTTTTCCTTCCTTCCCCTCTTCCCCTCCCTCTCCCTCTCTTTCTCCCTCTTTCTCCCTCTCTCCCTTTATATTTATCTCTTCCTTCCTTCCTCTCTTCCTCCCTTTCTCTCTCCCTCTCGTTCACTTTTCTCTCCCTTCCTTCCCTCCCTCCCTCCTTCTTTCCTCTCCTCTTTCCCTCCCTCACTTTCCCTTCTTTCTCTCCATGTCTCCGGCGGGCAGCTGGCTTTGATGACCAGCAGAAGGCTCAAGCCAGCTGCCCGGGAAAGCCCTGTGCTGGCCAGGAAAGCCGGCTTTCCGGGAAAGCAGTGCGCTTTTCATATGCGCTGCTTTCCTGCTGCAACTCTTTCCTGGGGGGGGGGTGACCCCCCAAACTGGTCAGATTCAAGAAAAAGCTTATCAAGGGGGGCAGGGGGTTGTAAAAATCTAGTTACAAGCCACCAAAGGAGGAAGCAAACAGCGCGACATCCACACAGTTCTTTTTTCGGACTCTCTTTTTTGCGAGCCCGGCATGATTTTTTTTATTACAAATTAATAACCCCTCTTGCTCTCCCTCTCTTTTTCTCACTTTCCCTCTCTTGTTTTCTTTCTCTCTCTCTCTCTCTCTTGCTTTCTCTCTCACACTCTTTCTCTCGTTTTCTTTCTCTCACTCTTTCTCTCTCTCGTTCTCTCTCTCTTGCTATCTCTTTCTCCCCCCTCTCTCTCTTTCTCACTTTCTCTCTATCTTGCTCTGTTGCTCTCACTCTCTTCGTTCTCCGGAGGCTGGCGAAAGTGATTTTCAGTGTCGGGCGCGTGGGCCGGCGTGCGCTCTCCCCATTGCCCTGCCAGCCCGCCCAGAACATTCAAAGTAAGAGCGAAGGTTTTTCTTACTTTGAATGTTGCTGGCGGGCTGGCAGGGCAATGGGAAGAGTGCGCGCCGGGCCGCACGCCTGACACTGAAAATCGCCTTCGCTGGCCCCCGCTGTGAGAATGCCTGCTGCGCCTCTCTTGCAGCGGAGGAGAAAGAGAGGCGAAGTGGGCGGGCGGGTGGGCAGGGGGCAGCGGTGAGTAGCCAGGGGCGCGAAGGGGCTAGAGGCGCGGGGGGGCAGGGTTGGTTCCTGAGCGCCCTTGGAAAAGGGTGCACGGGGCGGGTGGCGTTTTGGGGTGTGCTGGCGCAGGTGTGCGCAGGCTACAGCGAACGGTGCGGCACAATGACTGCTACGGACGCCAGGGGGCCGGCACACGGTGGCGGGCCAAAACTGGGGTGGACGGGGCCCCCCAATTTTCAGTTTGGCCGGGCCCCTGACGCCAGTCCCGGTAGTACCGGCCTATCGGCGGCCCTGCTGTACCTGCTTGCAGTCGGTGGGAAATTGGAAAGCGGGGAGATTTGCATCTTGGCCACTCCCTAAAGCTCCCCTTTTCTCGGCGGCCGCGTGTCACCGAAAATGGCTACGCGTGTCAGTGCTGACACGCGTGTCATAGGTTCGCCATCACTGTTCTAGGCAATGTTCATATTCTTCCCTTGTCTAATGTTGATCCATAACAAAATCCCAGCATGACTGGTTGGGCTGAAAAGGTACAAGGTTATACAGTGAACCGTCTTTCTAAGTTGAGCATGAGTCTTTATGATTCTGAGTCAACATCATAACTACAATTTCACATTTGTTACAGATTGGAAGACGGAGGGCTCATTATAGAGTCATTCACCCATCTCCTCCCACTTATGACTATATGACTCTAACATGTTGCTTGTATCCTTGTGATTTGTATTAATATTGATTGTTTCCTGATTGCTTATTTATACCTTATGACAGTGTTTCTCCAATAGTGGGATGGCCCCCTCTGGGGGGGGGTGAAGAGTGATGCCAGGGGGGCATGTGACCCTGGAGAACACCCTTTTTTTCCACAGGGAGTAGGTTTTTTTTGGCACCGAACAATAGCACACAGCATAGAGTAGGAGATATGAAGCACATATAGCAAACCCTTAAGAGCCGATTATCTAGGTCCCCAGCAGTCGGGTTTCAGGCCCGGTTACAGCACGGAAACTGCTTTGGTCGCGTTGATGGATGATCTCTGGCAGGCCCGGGACAGGGGCTTGTCCTCTGTCCTGGTGCTTCTTGACCTCTCAGCGGCTTTCGATACCATCGACCATGGTATCCTTCTGCACCGGCTGGAGGGGTTGGGGGTGGGAGGCACTGTTCTCCAGTGGTTCTCCTCCTACCTCTCCGGTCGGTCGCAGTCTGTGTTAGTGGGGGGTCAGAGGTCGACTCCAAGGTCTCTCCCTTGTGGGGTACCTCAGGGGTCGGTCCTCTCCCCCCTGCTATTTAATATCTACATGAAACCGCTGGGTGAGATCATCCAAGGGCATGGGGTGAGGTATCATCAGTATGCTGATGATACCCAGCTTTACATCTCCACCCCATGTCCAGTCAACGAAGCAGTGGAAGTGATGTGCCGGTGTCTGGAGGCTGTTGGGGCCTGGATGGGTGTCAACAGACTCAAACTCAACCCGGATAAAACGGAGTGGCTGTGGGTTTTGCCTCCCAAGGACAATCCCATCTGTCCATCCATCACCCTGGGGGAGGAATTATTGACCCCCTCGGAGAGGGTCCACAACTTGGGCGTCCTCCTCGATCCACAGCTCACATTAGAGAACCATCTTTCAGCTGTGGCGAGGGGGGCGTTTGCCCAGGTTCGCCTGGTGTACCAGTTGCGGCCCTATCTGGACCGGGACTCATTGCTCACAGTCACTCATGCCCTCGTCACCTCGAGGTTCGACTACTGTAATGCTCTCTACATGGGGCTACCTTTGAAAAGTGTTCGGAAACTTCAGATCATGCAGAATGCAGCTGCGAGAGCAGTCATGGGCTTACCTAGGTATGTCCATGTTTCACCCACACTCCGCAGTCTGCATTGGCTGCCGATCAATTTCCGGTCACAATTCAAAGTGTTGGTTATGACCTTTAAAGCCCTTCATGGCACTGGACCAGAATATCTCCGAGACCGCCTTCTGCCGCACGAATCCCAGCGACCAATTAGGTCCCACAGAGTGGGCCTTCTCCGGGTCCTGTCAACTAAACAATGTCAGTTGGCGGGCCCTAGGGGAAGAGCCTTCTCTGTGGCGGCCCCGACTCTCTGGAACCAACTCCCCCCAGAGATTAGAACTGCCCCTACTCTCCCTGCCTTTCGTAAACTCCTTAAAACCCACCTTTGTCGTCAGGCATGGGGGAACTGAATCACCTCCCCCGGGCATTTACAATTTATGCATGGTATGTTTGTGTGTATGTTTGTTTAGTTAATGGGGTTTCTTTTAAACATTTTAAATTATATTTAGATTTGTCATGAATTGTTGTATCTTGCTGTGAGCCGCCCCGAGTCTGCTGAGAGGGGTGGCATACAAATCTAAATAATAAATAAATAAAATAAATTATAGAAAAATATTTAACAGAGATGAAAAAAAAGGAGGAGAGAGATGGAGATAATGAGACAAACGTAAGTTTCCCGAAAGCTAAGATGAGGAAATATGAGGAAGTGTGCATATCACTTGGCTTCACTTTGACTATGGTGGGAGATGAGAAAAGACCAGTATGTTTACTGTGCTTAAAATGTTGGCAGTGGACAGCACAAAGCCAAATAAATTAAGGCATCACTGAAACCCATTACACCCCAATCACACTGATAAGCCACTTGAGGTTTTTTCAGCTAAAATGTGCTGATTATTGCAAACAATCATCCCAGCGGAGAATTGGGGGGAGTGGGCATGGAATGTTTACTTCTTCCTGGGGGGGGGGGGCGACTATGACAATCATTAAGTGTAGTACCTCATGATTCTTGACAAATGTATCTTTTCTTTTATGTACACTGAGAGCATATGCACCAAAGACAAATTCCTTGTGTGTCCAATTACACTTGGCTAATAAAGAATTCTATTCTGTTCTGTTCTGTTCTGTTCTGATCTATTCTATTCTATTCTTATTCATTCCACGAGAGAGATGGGCAGTTTCTAAATATGACAAACAAGATTTATCTAATTATGTATCAACTCTTCTTATCTTTCTGAGAAGTTTGATGTGTTTCAAGACCTGAACCTTGCACTTTCAAGAAAAATAAAAGTATTCTACCCTAATTTAAAGATAGGAAAGGCCTGACTCCCTTAATTATAGAAAATACAATATTTACATTTATGGTTGATGGAAATACATTATGGACTTTTTGCATGAAACCAAAAATAATGCACTAATAATCAGTGTTTTTAATGATTAGAAAAAAAAGGGATAATAGAAAAAAGTGAAGGGTTTTTTTATTCATAAAGAGATAACTTTGTAATCATACTTGTAGTTGTTGCAAAACAAATGAGAAGGTTTTTCTTTCCTCACAGATGCAACACTCCCCACCAACAAAGCAACTGTAGGTGTGTGTGTGTGTGTGTGTGTGTGTTTTAGGGAATACTAAAGAAATGCCCCATCAGTTGCTTCTAAGAATAAAATAACTCCCTTCCTGCCATTGTCCACTGTGTATTGTTTTGCAAAATTTGTTTAAACCAAATATAAAACTATCTTGGTTCTCCAATCCATTCATACATCTGGGATTTCTTGGAAGTTGCCCTCCAGACCCAACCTTGCTTATCTTTCTTTCTTTAAAAAAAACTAAGGCAAAGTTGACTAGGCTCTTTTGTAGGGAATGAAAAAGACTGGGGCTTTTTGAGAAATCAAACTGTCTAAAAGAAACCTTTGAAAAATCAGCACCACTTCCTTGAGTGACAACATGACCTAGTCACCTACCCACTGTGCAGCATCATTTGCAGAGGAAGTTAAAAAAACAAAAAGTCCAAATGGCTGTAATGCTGAAGGAGACATCCTCCTTATACTTTATTTATTTTATTTATTTATTTTGTCCATTACAAATGAGCGTTTTAGTGGGTATATATCTATATACACATAGTAAAATACATGATGAAGATTATAGAGGAGATACTCATAGTAAAATATATCTAAGAAATAATAGAAAAGAAGGTATAGTAATAGAACATATCAATGAAAGAATAGAAGAATAGATATAGGAATAGAAGAAAGGTATAGGAGATATAGGAGAGCAATAGGACAGGGGACGGAAGGCACTCTAGTGTGCTTGTACTCGCCCCTTACTGACCTCTTAGGAATCTGGATAGGTCAACCGTAGATAATCTAAGGGTAAAGTGTTGGGGGTTTGGGGATGACACTATGGAGTCCGGAAATGAGTTCCACGCTTCGAGAACTCGGTTACTGAAGTCATATTTTTTACAGTCAAGTTTGGAGTGGTTAGTATTAAGTTTAAATCTGTTGTGTACTCTTGTGTTGTTGTGGTTGAAGCTGAAGTAGTCACTGGCAGGCAGGACGTTGCAGAATATGATCTTGTGGGCAATAATTAGATCTTGTTTAAGGCATCTTAGTTCTAAACTTTCTAGGCCCAGGATTGAAAGTCTAGTCTCATAGGGTATTCTGTTTCGAGTGGAGGAGTGAAGGGCTCTTCTGGTGAAGTATCTTTGGACATTTTCAAGGGTGTTAATGTCTGAGATGCGATATGGGTTCCAAACAGATGAGCTGTATTCGAGGATGGGTCTACTAATTTGAGGATGGGTCTACATGTGATGTACTTACATAGACAAAAGAGTGGGGGTTTGTGACATATTTGTGATTGTCAAAATGACAATCACAAATGTCATTTTGACTTGCTTGACTTCCTCCATCTTGGTCCCACCTCCTATGCCCTATAGCTGATAAAAAAAAGCATTCTGACTGAAGTACAGTTACTGACCATAACATGGTCAGTGCTCCTACATGTTTCTTTTAATACATCTTTCCTTCTGTCTTTCCTTCTTTCCTTCTTTCCTTCTCTTTTATTCTTTCTTGCCTTCTCTCTCTCTCTCTTTTCTACCTTTATTACTTTATAAATAACTCAAAGCAGCAACGAGCCGGGGTGGCGCAGCAGGTAGAGTGCTGTACTGCAGGCCACTGAAGCTGACTTGTAGATCTGAAGGTCAGCGGTTCAAATCTCATAAATAGATAGATAGATAGATAGATAGATAGATAGATAGATAGATAGATAGATAGATAGATAGATAGATCAATCAATCTACCTAATGCTCTTCCCCCCCTTCCCTATTTTCCCTACAAGAATAACCCTGTTAGGTGGGTCAGACTGAGTAACCAGCTGAAGGTCACCCATGGCTTTCGTGGCTAAGGTAGGACTAGAAATCAGAGTTTCCTGGTTTCTGGACCAGCATCTTAACCACTACATTCAACAAATTGGCTTTCCCCAGGTATCTCCACAAGAAAATGCTTACCTGTTATATTTTAGCTGTAGAATTGCAGAACATGGAGAACTGTAAACATCAATATAGTATGCTATATTTAGAATTGCTTCTTCCTACATCGTTCAGTTGCTGTGCTGTAAACATTGATGCAGAGTATTTTTCCTCTTTCCTCAGCAGAGGAGGACGATGGCAAAGCAGAGGGAGGGGGGAGGGAGAGAGGGGAGGGAGAGAGGGGGAGAGAGGGGGGATGGAGAGAGGGCAGAGAGAAGGGGGTGGTATAGATTAAACTAGTCCCGTACTTCTCTTTTATGAAAAGAATGTAAAACACAGTTTTAAAAATCCATTTAGGAGCATACAATTTATAAGATTAAAATATAAGAAGCCTATTGGTTTGTTAATTAAATCCTGCCTGAGGAGCATCCATGTATTCAATATATGCAAAAGTAGAAAAGATGGATAAATAATATAATTAAAGCTGCTGATTTGCAGTCATTATGAATGTTTTCGTTAGTTAGGCAATAAACCTTGGATGTTTTGATCCAGTTATAGAAGTCAACTTTGCTCTTGTTTGTTTAGCAGATATAATTTGTTTCTTCCCTGATGAAATAAATGAATAACATCCTCTTCACAATCTGTCTCATAGAATGGCTTTGAGAATTTACTTGGACCAAGAAAGACTGCAGGCAGAAAGACAAAGAGAACAGGATCCCTGCTGGCTGGAAAAAGTAGACAACATTCAACACAGGGTAGTCCTCATTTAACATACACTTGTTCAGTGACTGAAGTTACCAATTACACTAAAGGAGAGGGGATTTATAATGGGCCCTTGTGGTTGTGGCTATCCCAGCATCCCCATGATCACAAGATTGCAAATTGGGTGTTTGAGAACCAGCTTGCAGTTATAACCATGCAGAGTCACCATTTGTGACTTTCTCTGTTGGCTTCCAACAAGCAAAATCAATGGGGAAGGCAGTAGCGAGTTGCAAATGATGATTTGGTGACACCCTAAAGGTGCAGTATTCATCTAAGGCCAAGTGGGACTGCTGGAACTGCCAATTTAAGCCAGCACAGCTATGTGATGTCACGCCCAATGTCCATGTTGCTTAGCCACAGACCTTCCAGTCCAAATTAACGACAGTAAACAAGGATAGAAACATAGAAACATAGAAGTCTGACGGCAGAAAAAGACCTCATGGTCCATCTAGTCTGCCCTTATACTATTTTCTGGATATATGTTTATCCCAGGCATGTTTAAATTTATCTACCACATCTGCTGGAATTTTGTTCCAAGGATCTACTACTCTTTCAGTAAAATAATATTTTCTCATGTTGCTTTTGATCTTTCCCCCAACTAACTTCAGATTGTGTCCCCTTGTTCTTGTGTTCACTTTCCTATTAAAACCACTTCCCTCCTGGACCTTATTTAACCCTTTAACATATTTAAATGTTTCGATCATGTCCCCCCTTTTCCTTCTGTCCTCCAGACTATACAGATTGAGTTCATTAAGTCTTTCCTGATACGTTTTATGCTTAAGACCTTCCACCATTCTTGTAGCCTGTCTTTGGACCCGTTCAATTTTGTCAATATCTTTTTGTAGGTGAGGTCTCCAGAACTGAACACAGTATTCCAAATCTGGTCTCACCACCACTCTATATAGCGGGATCATAATCTCCCTCTTCTTGCTTGTTATACCTCTACCTATGCAGCCAAGCATCCTACTTGCTTTCCCTACCGCCTGACTGCACTGTTCACCCATTTTGAGACTTTCAGACATCACTACCCCTAAATCCTTTTCTTCTGAAGATTTTGCTAACACAGAACTGCCAATACAGGATGATGTGTATTCTGGTCCAGCCCAACTGTTGCTTGTTATTAGCTTGGACTGTTTTATAACTTGCGTTGAAAAATATTTCAGCTCAAATATCTACGAGCTTAGATGCAGTACAAACAATTTCTACAAGTGAAGCGTATAATGAACACCTTTTTGATAAAATGCAGTGATGTGAAAGATTGGACTGTGGTTTACGAAGAGTTAAAGGCTAACAAACCAGCAAAATCAATCTTTTCAGTGGATGGGAAAAATAATGCTTTCCAAACCTATTTTTCTTTATTTTGTTTGTATATAACATCCAAGGCTAATGAACCACACCACATTTTAATTCAACCTCTGACAGTTTGTGTCAACAGAAGTTTAATTTTCTTTTTGAGTCAAGACATTTTAGCAATACACGAGGATCCGATCTTACAGCTACAATGAAAAGTTGAACAGGTTGTAACAAACTAACATTGCATTTTTGCCTTTGTGTAAAATGCTGAGGAAATTGAAAACATAAGTACATCAGTGCACCAGTGTGCCTTTCGTCCCTTGTCCAATTGTCTTTCCTTTATCTCATATATCATATATATTTTCTTCCTTTCATATATCTTCTCCTCTATTTTATATTTTTCTTTATATATATTACCTCATGTCTATTCTCTTCTATGTATTGTGTATTTGACAAAATAAATAAATAAATAAAATACAGGAAACTATTTTCATCTATATAGTTTTTCCCAATATTGAGTCCCCAGCAGTTATTTAATTGCAAAGCCCAAATTTCCTAGACCAATACTCATGGATTTTGTCCTCAAAAAAAGACCTGGAAATGAAAGACGTGGAAAAGGCATAGATAGACTCATAATATAACCAATAACAATGCAGCTCCATAGTTATGTTTGGTATTTTTTGAGGTTATACATATAGCTGAAATCAAACTGTTCTGTCTGGGTACCCCCAGACGTCAACACCAACTGGAAAAAGCAGCCAGACATGCTGGTAAAAGCAAAAGCACTTTATAGCTTGAAAAATAAACACAGAGAAAAACCTGTTCTTCCCAACAGGCAGGCTATGAGACTTCACAGCAGAGTCCTGATGGCCAGACAATACAGCAGACTTCTTGCTGGCACACCCACCACTGTAGAGAATAAGACCCACACCTTTTCCCTCCAAGGTTTCAGTATTCAAAGTCACAAACCAGAATTCCAAGACGCCAAAGATCACAGCCAGGTCCCAGGACTCCCAAAGATAATACTCCACAAGCCAGGAAGGGTGGGTCTGCCTTTTCAGCCTTTCCAGAGAGCACCACACCCAAACCCAGCTGTTGCCTCTTTAGTGCTGAAAGTACCTGGCTAATTGGTCCCTTCGTTGTGTTGCTCTTCTCTGCCCCAGATCAATTATTGATTGTGCATTTTCCTCTAAGGAATCCAGGCTGCTTGCTGGGGAGAGCTCCCTGTCGGGGGACTCTGGCTGTCCTCCCTCTTCCTCAGCCTGAGATTCCTCCTCCCCGTCTGCCTGAACCTCCTGTTCCTCATCATCCCCCTCTGAGCAGGAAGCCGGCAGAGGATCAGCCGTTCCCTGAGGGGCCTCAGACGGAATCACAACACAAACTAAGGAACTCTTCTGCATGACCTAATAGCCTGGGATTGGAGATGCTTCAGCAAACAATCTAGAGCTCACGAAAAAGCATCACTGTGGTCAACCTACCCCTGAATCATTGAGAAGGCAGCATGAACACCTGGTTTCTTACTTTAAGAAAATTTGCAGCACCTGCAGATAAGGCAAAAAACCCCAATACTTTGTTTTACATTTTAGAACTGGGAGAAGAATAGCACAGGAACTTTCCCTTTGGCTTGTTAAAGTTTCTTCCTTAAAACATGCTGAGGCAGGTTTTATATATTGCTTGCAGATATTTACAATACATATGCTTGAAGTCAACAGAAGAATGAAAACAAAGGCAAGAGAACCATAGAAATATGAAACTGCTGGAGGAGACCATTTGACAGCATAGGATTAAATACTGTGGGTATACATCTCTGCCCTTAACTGATCAGGTTCTGTCAATCATCAAATATATCATCAATCGTCAAAAAGAGGGCGGGTAAAATATTTACTGACCCCTCACATCCTGGACACAAATTATTTCAACTCCTACCCTCAAAACGTCGCTACAGAGCACTGCACACCAAGACAACTAGACACAAGAACAGTTTTTTCCCCGAACGCCATCACTCTACTAAACAAATAATTCCCTCAACACTGTCAGACTTTCTACTAAATCTGCACTTCTATTCTACTAGTTTTTCTCATCATTCCTTTCACCCATTTCCTCCCATGTTGACTGTATGACTGTAACTTGTTGCGTATATCCTAAGATTTTTATTAATATTGCTTCTTCATTGCTTATTTGACCCCTATGACAATCATTAAGTGTTGTACCACATGATTCTTGACAAATGTATATTTTATTTTATGTACGTTGAGAGCATATGCACCAAGACAAATTCCTTGTGTGTCCAATCACACTTGGCCAATAAAAAATTCTATTCTATTCTATTCTATAACATTTTTCCTTAGAAAAAGCTCAAACACCTTCAGACTCTTAGAATCTACCCAAAATGTATGGCTGTTAGATTTAAAAAAAAACACCACAGAATTGAAAAGCTAGATAGGAAGCAATGCCCATCAGGGAACAATAGCCCTAATCATATTTACACAAGACTAGCTCCTTAATTAGATATGAGCACACAGGGGACAGAGATTGCAATCTGATGTTGAACACCATTAATTTGAGCATCATTAAGGAGAGCTGACATGGACAGTTGAAAACTATTGGGCTTTCCTGTTCTTCTTCATAAAAATAAAAGGTTTAAGTACCGAAGGGATCCACTTTGCACAGCTGAAGTATAATCCTGACCAGACTTGCCTGTTAAAAAGCCCTTCTCTTACATTTTTAGTTTTTGAGGGATTGAGAGAAATATATTGAAGTCAGGTAAGGACAAAATAAGATTCTACTATATGACTCAGAAGTAGACAACTTGGCATCCATACAACGTTTTGGATTTCAGCTCCCATCAGGGACCATTACAGAGTAAATTAACTTGGTGCTGTTAAGAGATAATATACATAACAATGGAATAGTTCCATTTATTAAATGCAAATGTTGTCCCCAAAGTTGAAGAGCAGGTGCTAATCCTTATTGCCTCTTGCAGTCATCCTTGACAGCTTTTCCTCTTAGCAATTGTGGCTAATGATAGTGGACTATGGGAGTTGTAACTCATAAACTCAACATGGCTGTTTGCGCCTCCCTAGCTAGCCATTGGAATCTGCCCTCGCTAACAGAAATAATAATTTTCCGGTGCAGCTAAAAATAATATTCTGGCAAAGCAGTTATTTAAAATGTCAGAAGCATGAAGTTTTATTTTTCCAATAACAAAAAGGAAGACAAGAAAGCGCTTTACCTATAATTTAGGCATATTAAGAAGCCTTAACAAGCTCTTGTACCTTCTGTTAAGTCTTGCAGAGCCAAGCAATTGATTAGATAATTAATGAGTAGACAATTTACCATCAGGGAAATGTAGCTGATTCACTCATTTTGCACTGAGATAGGAAACTGGACTCTGTCCAATATTGTTTCGTGCTAGATTAAAAGCCCCTTCCTTTAAAGGAACATATTTTGTAGGCTAACATTCAAGTCATGTAAGCTCCTTTCCTGAAACTATCTTCAAAGTACTGTTATTTCAGGATAAACTTAGATTTCAAAATTCAAAGCAACCTAAATTGAGTTTCTTTACCGTTGTGGTTGTATTTGTGTATCTGCATGCCGATTTTGCTATTTAGTGTGACTGTACTAGGTCATTTAAGTGTAGATTGCCTTGGACGGGAAATGAACACTCGGACACCAAGCTGGGTAAAATGGGTCACTTTATTAAATATTAACGGAAAGACCTGCAGGGGTCGCTAAATGGGGCGGAGTTTCCTGAACACAACATACTTGGGCAACTCAAATGGGCGTTACTCCATGCCTGGTCAGGGTGAGGCATGCTCCGCCTACTCCCGACCAGTAAGCCACGCCCAGCATGTGGGAGGGCTCGCCTTGCATGACCCGGAACCGGAAATGACGTAGGTGAGCCCCAAGGGCACCCCCTTTACACCTCTCTGTCCGTGGAGGAAGCATGAGTTGTGCAATGGGGGTGCCAATCATCTTACAAAAGATGCCCAAAGGAGAACACACAGTTGCTACTGATACCCTTTCCGCCCCGTTTCTGCCATATAGTGACCAAGAATATAAACATCAAATTGCTGAATCAGAACCTATTTACATACAGATGCACCCCATAACCACAAATCCTTACCCTCGTCCAGGATGGAGTAGGCGAAAAACAATCCGTAGCAAATGCCCAAAGATTGCAAAAATTCCTACTCGGCCCCTACCAGGCGACCTATAAAAAACATCCTGGATTGAGCGGAGGGTGGGTGGGTGTCCGTTCTGCGGCGAGCTCGGGGGGCAAGAGAAGCCGGGGGGGCAAGCAAACCCTGATAAAGGGCACACGCCCCGCCCCCTCGGCTTTCCCAGAATGCCCGAGCGGCCGCTGATTGCTCTGGGGCGTTCCCGCGCTAACGCGGGGAACGCCCCACAGCTGATGGGGGGAGCCGAGTTGCTTCCCGCCATTGGCAATTTTCGTCCAGGCGTTATTTCGCCTGGCCTCTCATTTGCCTTGGACGGGAAATGAACACTCGGACACCAAGCTGGGTAAAATGGGTCACTTTATTAAATATTAACGGAAAGACCTGCAGGGGTCGCTAAATGGGGCGGAGTTTCCTGAACACAACATACTTGGGCAACTCAAATGGGCGTTACTCCATGCCTGGTCAGGGTGAGGCATGCTCCGCCTACTCCCGACCAGTAAGCCACGCCCAGCATGTGGGAGGGCTCGCCTTGCATGACCCGGAACCGGAAATGACGTAGGTGAGCCCCAAGGGCACCCCCTTTACACCTCTCTGTCCGTGGAGGAAGCATGAGTTGTGCAATGGGGGTGCCAATCATCTTACAAAAGATGCCCAAAGGAGAACACACAGTTGCTACTGATACCCTTTCCGCCCCGTTTCTGCCACAGCAGGGGGTCAGATCTCTATCTTGGCCCCCTGCTCCCCACCTAAGCCTGCCCCAGCTCACGCAGGCACCACTGCAGGTCTGTGTAAAAATTGCCACTCCTGACATCTTCCTAAATTGACCCAGTGACAGCTAGGGGGGGGGGTTTAAAAACACATGCCCGTGTGTCTGATCACTTTGCCTCCCCCTGCCATGTTAACCCATAACCTGGTCCCGTCAACAGCTGTTGGTGTGACGGCGACTCCGCATCCCCTCCATGTGGGGGTATCAGAACCATACACCAGAACCACACACCACGGCCGTAGGCCCCGTACGACCGGTGGTTCACCATGACATGACATCACTGTGCCAAGTCCTTCACCGACACCAGGTCGTTGCCACCCGTGTGCAAGACCAACAATCTGTTCCATATGCTCTGCAAGCCCCGGGGGACTGCCACGACTTGACGCCACTGGGCCAAGTCCTTCACCGACACCAGGTCGTTGCCACCCGTGTGCAAGACCAACAATCTGTTCCATATGCTCTGCAAGCCCCGGGGGACTGCCACGACTTGACGCCACTGGGCCAAGTCCTTCACCACCACCAGGTCGTTGCCACCCGTGTGCAACACCAACAATCTGGGTCCGGCCCATCACTGCTCCCGACTTTTCACAATGGAAGAGACCCGTCTCCAACGAAGACCTCCGAGCTCGAGCCTTTCGCTGAAGCCCCAGCGACTCAGCAACCTCCATATTCCTGAAAATAATGTTGCAGCTCAACGTTCAGCCACCAAGCCACGCTGTGGCCGCAGTTCGCTACTGTGGGCAACGGAAGGGCAGCTCCTTCGCACTTCGCACGTAATAAAGTGGAGCAGGGCCAGGACCTAGAGAAACAATAAGGATACAAAGACAGTGTTAGCCACCCGATCCCAAAAGCGCTTGTACTCAGGTGCTCTGAATCTACTTCATGAAAGCCACTGACTTCCATCTGCCACCGGATTCATTACTTTGCTGAGAACTTGTTGAAACCTGCATTCAGTATTGTTGAGGAAATACCACCCGATATCGGCCCTTAACTGTTATTTATTCAGTGGAGGCCTGTCTTGTGGTAAAAAGGGGGACCATTCCCTGGCTTCATTGTTTTACTTGCACTGAGTCCATCATACCCCGGCATATATCCTTGCTTGATATACCCGGCCAGTGATCAATCCTCCATCTGCGTTACTGGTCAGCCACCGTGCGTAACCAACGCGGCTGCTGTAGCCCCCATTTAACATCAGTTTGCAGGCCCGGGGAACCTTGCATGATCCACTACTATGCGATCATGACAGCACCTTGCAGACCTACCATGTCCCAAAGGCCATTTTTATGGCTGTCGTGTGAAACAGCCTCGCCTCGTTGGGTGAGGATCTGGGTCTCATCCAATGACCGCTGCCCCTGAAACTGGGCAATGTATAGTGGCTTACTAATTTCTCCCCAATCTGAGTCCTTTCCTTGGACCATCTCTTGATCATTCCCCCTATCCTCAAGTAGTTTGACACCAAGGTCTTTTTTTTTTTTTTAGGAGAGCTAAGCCCACCTGTTGCCCCTACATGATGGCATGTAACCATGTGGTCCAACCTGCACTCCTTTGCTTGAGCGATGGCGCCGTCCACCAATTCTGGGTACCCTGCGCCCCAGCCTATGCTGTGTGGCTGCCAACCGCCTGCCCATGCACACATACTCCCTGTTAACGGACTGGGCCTCCTGTTGCTGTCTCGCTTCCCTCTACCGATGGGCCAGCTGTACACCATAGTCGCAGACCCATGTTCCTGTATTCCTCTCAGGCAATCATAATACTCTTCCTCCAGCATTAAAATGCCAGGGAGATTAGCCAATATGCTCCGTGGCCCTGCCTGCTCGCCCAGGGAGTTAGAATAATTGCAAGAAATTTATGAAGATAAGCAAAGGCCCATGCCAATGCTTTCTTTACCGTTAGCGCATGGATTAGCTTTACCAACATGACTTAATCAATATAACCATAATATCAATGGTACCATGCTGACACCACGACTTCAATATTGTTTATGATAATAACATTTTCTAAATTATTATTCTCTAAAACAATTAATATAATGCTTAATAACTCATATTAAGCTAAAATCAACTCAAGCGTGAATTTGATTCAGATGACCTCAATGCTTAGCGTTCTTGCAAGCCCCCCATTCCAGTAAGTGACTACACCATTCCTTATGAACAAACTAAAGGGGCTGAGATAACTGACTAATTTATTTATTTATTTGATTTTTATGCCGCCCTTCTCCTTAGACTCATGGCGGCTCGCCACATGTCAGCAATAGCACTTTTCAAACAGAGCCAGGCTATTGCCCCCACAATCCGGTTCCTCCTTGTCTTACTCCTGAGGGGATTAACCAGAAATTAGGAGATTTCCAACTTTCGGCATGGTAATGACATGGGGATCCGCAGGTTGTAGTTATGGTATTAATGGTATCTTTCAGTTTTGTTGGTACAGAAAAAGGCCTGCTACCAACTGCACCCGTACTGTTATAGACTTCAGTACAATAACTTTACATTTGGCAATGTGGCAAAATTCAGAATAATAGTAGCACCATTCATGGAGACATAATGACTTCCATGCGCAACTGCTCCAGGATCCGGCACATCATGAAAATAATAATAATAATAGTAGTAGTAATAATAATAATAATAATAATAATAATAATAAAATACCCAGGAGCAAGCACATAAAAAAAATCCTTGTTACCAAGTAATTCCTTAGTGCAGTACATCACTAGTTGAGTATGGCCATAAAATTAACAAAGATAATTCCTCAGGAAAAAAGGGGGGGGGCATATTTGACCAGGAGTATTGCCATTAAGCCACTTGAAAGCGAAGAGGAAAACATACCAAAGTAAACCTCCGGCCTGATAACATGTATACAGTATATTCTCAACAAGAGCTTTAATAAGCAAATTTTACTATGTAAGGTGTAGATCATAGCTCACTATGTTCCACCTGCCACTCAACCAGTGATGTACTGCAAATTTTACTATGTAAGGTGTAGATCATAGCTCACTATGTTCCACCTGCCATAACAGTTTATATTAACACTGTCAACCCTTATTAAAGCGTGAGAGCAATTATTTATTTATTTATTTTAAATTGAGGGTAAGGGAGCAGCCTGAGGCTATATTTACTTACCGCCCAATAACCTAATTGCTATTTTCAATGTGGTAAAGAAACATGCCAGACCTGTCTGCCAAACAGCTTCTTAGGTCCCTATTCCACAGTGCTTCAAAGAAAGGCCAAGATATATTTCTGCACAGTGCTCTCGGTAGGAGATCCTTACGTCCTTATGATGAACAGAAGGGGGCAAGGTCTATAGTAATGTTACAGTCTTTTGATCACTACAAGCCATTCTCACTGACAAAGCATTCTTTCCATAGATCCAGTTGCTCAAACACCACCTAACCTGGTTTCATGGCTACTATCCCTGATTGTTATTGTCTCTCTTGTGAGAAAATGCCCTAGGAGGGCCATCATCCACTGGGTATGAAAGAACTGTTATCAAATGGTAGTGCGACCGGGCTGCTGAAAAGCATTTCCGAATATGAAATTTTAATCCCCATACCATTTCTATGTCGACCACATTATGGCTCAATTATATATCCCTTTCTAACCAATAATCATAACCTAGTGGCTTGTTTGGCCTACCCCAATATTTAATTGGCGTACAAGAGCCTTATTTCTCCAAATTTGTGTACGCTAAAAATTGCCTTAAAGGGATGCTCACATTGCCCTGTGGAATTGGGGGGGGGGCAGAGGGGGGGGGTGTTGCCTCACCACCCCCGCTGTAATATCACAACCCATGTGTTGTGCCCCCCAGTAAATCAGTTTAATTTCAAATTAATTCATTTTAAGCTCACTCAATTCAAATATACTAACTTGATAAATTAAACCATTTTGATAATTCATTAAGCACAATCCATTCCCATATACTGGCTTAATAACCTAAATCATTTTTTATTTTATTTTTTAACAAATCACTTTATGTTCAATCAATTCAATCAATATAATCGTTTCAATAAATTAACTCGTTTAATTCATTCCTCTTAGGATCAATTCATTCAAGTATACTAGCTTAAATTAAATTAGATCATTTTGATTCATTCATTTTAAGTTCAATCAATTCAAGTCTATTGACTTAAATCCATTAAATTATTTTAATAATTCAATTCGAGCTCAATCAATTTCACCATACTGACATAATAAATAAATCATTTTACCAATCAGTTTATGCTAAACCCCTTCAACATACTGACTTAAATAAATCAAATCGTTTTGATTCATTCCTTCTATGCTCAAACAATTCAAGTTTATCCTCTTAAGTAAATTAAATTGTTTTTAATTGCCTATTTTTATCCTAGGTACCTCAAGTATACTTAACTTAAAAAGGTAAAACGTTACAATTCCACCATTTTAAACTTGCATAGATTGAAAAGTTTAACTCTGCCATTTATTGATCAAACTACTCAAGCATATTAGCCTAAATAAATTAAATCCTATAAATTAATTCATTTTAAGCACAACAACTAAATTGAAATAATTTACATCGCTTTGAACCGAATAGTGTGCCAATTAAATGCACAGGTTTTAAACTCAAACTGTATCCTTCCCGTCCGGGTCTAAAAGACACCAGCACCCCGGAGACTGTTCACGAAAAGCCACTTTACCAACTATTCCTCCCTGGGCCGGCCTTACAGCCTCCTGCGCTCACCGGAGCATGGCCCGCCAGGATCGTTCAGCTGTATCAAGCCTTAGGAGAATATTTTGGTCCTCCTTTTTTTTTGGTGCATGGAGTCCACTAATTTAATTTCTTCTCAGCATGCTTAAGGCAGACTTATCCCCCCTCGCCCGTGAAAGCAAAGCTAGGCGCGAAGCGCCATGCTGGGAACAGGGGGGGGGAGTGGCTCACCACGTGGCACCCCCCCCCGCCAGCGCCGCCCTGCACGCGGCCCGCCCGAATTCAGCGGAGAAACACAAACCACGTGGGGGAAGTGAAAAAGGCCTCCCCGTTGC
The DNA here is from genome assembly GCF_031021105.1 of Erythrolamprus reginae. NCBI lineage: Eukaryota > Metazoa > Chordata > Lepidosauria > Squamata > Dipsadidae > Erythrolamprus > Erythrolamprus reginae. The sequence continues at coordinate 246,462,447 of NC_091951.1, forward strand.
TGCTACTCACTCCCCAGCGTTAGCCTTGGTAGCCCGGCACTGAAACGCTCGGCGCGTTGCCAGCCGAACCGTCGGAGCCCTTGCTCGCTTGCCCGGGCGGGCCCACAGGCCCAGAAACCACAATCCCGGTAGGCCAGCCGACAAAGCCTGTTGAGGCCGCTGGCTCGCGGCCATCTGACCACCTCCCCCCTTTCCCCAAGCAAGCAAACCGGGCGGGAAAAGGTGGATTTCCGAAGCTCCTGTAGGCGCCGTCTTGTGCGCTGCAGGCAATGAAGAAGGCGAGGATCCAACGGAGGAGGCGAGCTCCGTTCTGCGGCGAGCTCGGGGGGCAAGAGAAGCCGGGGGGGCAAGCAAACCCTGATAAAGGGCACACGCCCCGCCCCCTCGGCTTTCCCAGAATGCCCGAGCGGCCGCTGATTGCTCTGGGGCGTTCCCGCGCTAACGCGGGGAACGCCCCACAGCTGATGGGGGGAGCCGAGTTGCTTCCCGCCATTGGCAATTTTCGTCCAGGCGTTATTTCGCCTGGCCTCTCATTTCTACGAAATTGCACATAGCTTCTGCAATTTGTATTTCTTATTAATATACTGGAAAATAGTACATCATTGCTTCCAATTTCCTTCAGTGCAGATTGCAATATATCAATCATACCGGGATGCTTCTTTTGATACATTTTACCCCCTGCATTTTGTCTGGAATTCTGTGTCTTCGGGTATTGATTTTGCTGATGTGCACTCTACATAGAGAGAGAGAGAGAAAAAAAAGTGTGTGTGTTTGTGTATTTAATGAAAGACATTACTTAGGAGGAAGAAATGGAAGGAGAAATGATAAATAAAATCCAGCAACAAATGTACATTTTGTAAGAAAATGGGTTCAGAAATGGAAGGATTTTTTTTCTTTAAAACGAGCTGCAGATGGGATGGATTTATAAAGGAAAGCACTGGTATAATGTTCCCAACCAGTTGTTTGGAGTTACTGTAATATAATTTATGAATTATTAGTATTAGTATTATTTGCTTAATGAGAATAATCTCTAGTTTTTAGATTGGCATCATGGCAAGAGCATTGAAACTGATTAACGTGGAAGATCCCCAAAGTATTCCAGCATACCTTAGATGTTCTGCATAGCTAAAGAACTGGAACAATCAACTTTGTTACTTGATCTTGTGTGTTTTTAAAAAGAAAAAAGCAAATGGGATAAATCTATATATATAAAGGCCAAATCCACCCACTCATCACGAAATGTCTAGAACTGTAAAGCCTATAAACCTGAAACTTGGCATGAATGTTCCTCTTGGCTTCTAGGTGCTAGCTAACAAAGGGTTTTTTTGAAATGACCATCAGATCATTAGTAATTCTTATAAAGTAATTAACACACTTTGGTCCTAAGGAGTTAGACATTCTACTCCTCCTCTCCATCTGAAAAGAATTCTGTCAGTGGGCGTGGCCAGCATGTGACTCATCTGGCCTGCAGCCTGTAGTTTAGTCATGCTATTCAAAGGTAAAGAGTTACACACTCTACTACTACTCCCCACCTGAAAGGGAGAAAAGGGGATAAGATAGGAGAGGTTACTGTGGGGCAAGCTTGACATAGAGAAGGATATAGAAGAGGATCAATGGGGCCAGTCTGAGGGAGAGAAGGGGAAAGGAGAGGTTGATCATAACTATTAATGTTCAAGCTTTAACTGTCAATTTATCAAGCCTGATCATAGTTTCGTAGCACAGCATGGGTATCCAGCTACTAGTGCAGTATGAAGGAGGAGGTATATTACAGTATTAACCTGTTCCTGCATCTGGAGGTAGTCAAGAGAAGCACAACCATAAGTGCTAATTCTATCTTTATTTTAAGGTTATATCAATAGAATCTTACAAGTATTTCTCTTCTCCTTTCATTGTCTTTGGAAAATTAGAAAGAGCCCACTGTAAAATAACTTCCTATGACTTCTCTCCTTCTATGGGTTGAGATATCTTTTATACACTGGTTGTCCAATCTGGTTGTCCAATCTGGTTGTCCCCATCATCCAATCTTCCTCTGGACTTTTTAGCACTTTTTGGTTAGTCAACCGATAGATTTTCCTGGTGCTCAATTTGGCAGACTCAGTGGGGCTTGGTTTTGAGGAGGCTGAGAGGTACACTATTTTGAATAGGCAAGACAAGTTCTTCTGCCTTATCCCTCGTGGTAGTTCCTAAAGCAGAATGCTTTATTCTTGCTCTCTTTCCTCTTGGCAACAGTTGCCATTGTCCTGCTATTCATTTGATGCTTTCCAAAAAGGAAACTGTGACCAATAGCGATTATAACAAAGCCAAGAATGGGATGAGCAAAGTGGGAGCCACCAATTGATCACAGGCTGAGGACTGTTGTAGAAAAGAGATCACAGGATGGGGGGAAGGGGAAGGAGAGGAGGAGGGAACAGAGGATGGGGAAGGGGAGATGGAGGAAAGGAAGGGGAAGAAAAGGAAAGAAAAGGGGGAAGGGGGAAGAGGGAAGTAGGGAAAGGACAGGGAGGAAAGGGGGTATGACCTCCTGAATTCAGTTGTGATAGACATAATTTATGGTCTCTGGTTGGGCTTTAATGTTTAGATTTCTTGTGCATTTTGTTTCCACTAAAGTTCTTAGGATGCTTTTGTATCCCCACTATAAATACAAGAAGTGAAAAATTCAGGCAAAGTCTAGGTTTTCAAAACAGTGCAGCACAATATCAGGATGATTGAAAGCACATAAAGAATTGGAAGCTAGCTAGTTGTTTGCTAGGGTCGTATCTAGTTTCAGATCTTGAATACTGATTTGACAAAGAACATATGGGTTGTATTTGTTTTCATGTCTACTTTGAAAATCTGTATCTAAGAATTTCTATCCTCCTGTGCAATGCATAAGCTACCTATCTGACAGATAAGAATCTCTTCTTGGTGATGGAAAGATGCTTGTAGATTCAGGTCTGAACAATCTAAAAATTCAGAGTCAAAGGAAAACCCACTCAAAAAACAAGAAAAGCAAAACAAAAGCAAAAAAGCAGCCCATGAATCCAATGACATCATCAACCGAATGCATCTATACAGGCTGTTCCCTGGATATCCCTAGAGATCCAGCATGGACAACCCATTATCCGTTTATGTTGCTCCAGAGGTGGATTGCTGTTACCAGCTGCTTGAATTGTCTCATGTGAGTGCAAACACTACACATGCATGTGCAAGTGCATCCACAGCGTGATCTTCTGTGCATGCACACAAAGCAAAAACACACCAAAATATTGTGAGGGGATGTGCATGCATATGAAGCAAAAAATCCAAAAAAGTAAAGAAAAATATGGTGTCATCTGAGGGTAAATTGTGCAATCTAACAGCCGCTTCCGGTGCGCAGCCACCTACTGCACCAGTAGCAGCCCATCCCTGTGTTGCTCCTAAAATCACTCATGTTGTACAGTGTGACTTTTTATTGCTAATTGGGAAGAAGGAGAAACTAAAAGAAAAGACTGGAAAAAGAAAGAAAGGAAAACAACAGGGATGCCCAGTGCATGATGTCATCTTATCATTATCCTACCCATTGCCTTCTTCTGTCCACCTCCCAAAATGCAAGAATCAACTGACAAAATATTGCCCATCTCTATTACATTCTATATATGTGTCTCTGGACACACACATGTTCCAAATTGCAAAGAACTGATAAGGAAATAAAGGGAGATGTGTGTGTGTGTGTGTGTGTGTGTGTGTGTGTAGGTTGGACAATAGGTATCAATATAATTATACCCCCTACAAAGAGAGAAAGGATACTATCAGGTTTTGTTTGCTGCAATGAGCTTTGGCCCAAGTCCATCTGGACTTCCTTAAGAGAATTGACACCAACAATAGTGATTGTCCCAAAGGAATCTGGACAAATTGATCCAATTCACTTTAGTTGTTGGCTATATTTAAGGGCCTGACAGCTGGTGATAAAGGTTCTATAACTTTCCTGTGGTACTTTGATGAATGAAGACTATATAGTGGCTCATGATTTCACCAGCATTCTTCTATCTCAGTTTCCAGTCTCGTATGTTCAAGCAGATGGACCTCAATTAGAGCAGCTGCCAAAACGGATGCACTCTTAAATCACTTAATGTTTCTCTGAATAGAATGCAAGGTAACCTGCCTTGTCACTCAAGATGATGGAAGATGCAGCTTCTCCTAAAAACTGTTGACCAAGATGAGCCTATCACAGCTTTTCTGCCACAGTGCTGTTATTGTTGAACTGTGCCAAACATTACACCAACTTCTGCTAGTGTAGAATCACAACAGACACAATCAAAAAAGCTTCACACAAAAACTACAAATGCATTAATGGAAAGGGACATTCTCTGTTCAAATATGGAAAGAGTGAGTCATGGTGAAAGACCAATACGATCTTTTATACATTTAGGTATTTGCAATATTTGGATGTTTGTGCTTCACTCCTGAAGAACCTGAAAGGGGCCAATTATCAAAGAGAAGTCAAAATAGCAAATTTCATCCTTCCCCAGAAAAACCTATGGGTGAAAGGCAGCTGGTAGTTATAATTTTCTAAATTGTTGAACATGGCTGTTTCTGTTGCTGAAGGTACATGAACTCCCCAAGAGGCCCAGATGACAAAACAAAACAAAACAAAACAAAACAAAACAAAACAAAACAAAACAAAACAAAACAAAACAAAACAAAACAAAACAAAACAAAACACCACCTTTATGTTGCAATGAGTCTAGTCCTATAGTATAAGGTGGACTTTGCAGAAAATAAAGAAAGATGAAAGAGAATTCTAAAAATAAATGTAATAGCTCCACCACTGCTATTAACTCCTTTTGTATGCTCCCTACTGTTCAGTCATAGGAACCGATTATGAATTTTGAATGACAAATTTGGGGGAAATGTATGATATTCCCCCTCTGAAATCAGTTGATTGCCTCAATCTCTTCTTCATTTATATTCACTTCTTGCTTTATATGACTCTGTAGAAAATCAAGATTGTATTGTACTTGCTCCAGAGAGCTTCTGCAGATACAAGGAAGCACCCTCTCTTGCTGCATAAAATTCACCCTTAGCATAAAGAAGGTGATGGAGGAAAGTTGAAGATACAATATTCATTTATACAATCTGACTATGAATATATTTCTTGTATCAAATAAGTATGTATACCCAGGCCTCTGGTTTCCTGAAAAAGTGTGAGGCAATGACTGTGGGAATTTTCAGTCATCCAGGTCATAATTGTCCCAAAGATGCTTTTCCAAAATGGCAACTGGACATTCTTGTTTCTTTTCCCCTTGAAACATTTTTTCCTAGATGAGAGGATAAATGTTTCCAAGGAAAACAAAACCAAGAAATTACAGTTGTCTTCTGGAAAAGCATCTTTGGGACAGTGTGAGGCAATGTACTATTGACTGTGTTGCCAGATGTACAGTACATTGCCAATCTAGAAAGACTGTGGTGGTATCAAGCAACACATCTTAGCCTTATTTGTATATCCCTAGGAGATTCTTAAACTTTTGGCCTGGTCCTTGGTTATTGGTTATCAAAAGAGGCCATCTCCTTTTCAGACTGACTTGATATATTACAAGATCATTTCCCCCCCAAATACATCTTTGATCTTTGTTTTTTAATGAATGTATAATAGAAAACATGTCTTCAGGGGGTTTCACTTTAATGCTTTGAACTTCTCCTTTTCTGAAGTGACTTGTTAAATACAATTCTCCACTACTGTCAAATATATTGCAGTTAAACTTTGTCACTAGGTTATGGAAATCAAATATTTAAAGGGAACACAGCAAATATCAAGGGGATAGTTAGTCTCAAAATTAACAGAGGGAAATTATGAGTATGGTATTAATTTCATACCACTCATATAAATTATATTTCTTAAAGCAGCAGAAAATGAGTGTAGACACACATCAATTCAGACATTTTAATTTATTTTCCTAAAGGCTGGTTAAATAACATTCTTTGAAAATTACTATTTTTAATGAGTACACATATATGCTCTTGAATTTGGTAGACCAGAAAACTGTACTGTAATTGGATATAAAATTCATTCGATCTCACTAGTAAAACATCAAAATTATTCAGTGTGATGAATGATCCCGTAACTGAAGCCAAAACATTAATGAGAATTAAACTTGGTTGTAGCGAAGTGTTTCCCTGGGTTCATGTCCAAAAAAATAAAAGTAAATATAGTAGCTATATTTTTATATTTTCTAGACATTTCCCTTGACTTTCTATAATTTCAGTTGTGCACTATTAATAAACTAAAAATATAATTGGGTTTGCAATTTTACATTCTGACAAATATTGAAACTGGGAACTTTTTGCTACCAGTAGCTAAGTCTGAAATATTAATGCACGAATTGTCTTTCAGATCTACTTCCGCAATTATTTTTCTTATCATAGGCCACCAAACAAATGCTTCAGGAATTGTACAAAGTAGATATTAAGTGGATAACCTCCCTTATTTTGTTAGCTGCTTATTTTTAAAGGATAATAGCATAGTATCCAGAGGTACCAAAATGAACCAGACAATCTTTTCCATTTTCTTATAGATAGATAGATAGATAGATAGATAGATAGATAGATAGATAGATAGATAGATATAGTAGATAGTAGATAGATAGAAAAGATTAATTACATCCACACAAGGATCTTTATTTATTGATTAGTCCTTGGACCATATCAATGAAAAGATAGTAGATGGAGTATTGTGATACATCCCTTTTGAACCTATTTGCAATATCAACAGATACAAAAAGGGTAAAGCTGGGGTTATAATGCTCTATTGATTGTCTTATTAGTTTTGATCCCATGCTATGTTTCCTAGAATGCCTTGAGAACTCAGTGTGACATCACATTGTTTTCAAGGCAGTTGACGAAATTTGAATTCATGTTTCATCCCATCAACTACATTTCTCAGTATGATTTCTGAGTAAAGTATATTATGTAGTCCAGAACCAACTACTTTGTCGAACCAAAATCTGAGATTTAATGCAAAGGATGTTGGGTTTTCATGAATGGCTTGTGGGGGAATTATTTGCTCTCTAAGGATGTGACAGAACCACAGTGTACAAATTTGTACACCATATTTTATTGCAACAAACCCTCTTCCCCAACAACAGGTTATTGCTCCGGTCAGCTCAACCCTTTTAGCCTTTGCAAGGTGATGTTGCCACATAACTATATCTCTAATATTCCTTATTTTGTATCCCATTCAAACAACAGTCTCAAAATTAACAAAATCTTTAAAGCGGGGTTAGTTCCACTTATCTTCACCACTGGTTTGCATCACAACATTTCAAATCCTGTACCTGTTTACAGGGGTATCCCCCAAGGCAGGGTTTTAGGGCCAACACTTTTTATACTTTATTTAAATGGCCTTTGTGATCATATTAAAAGCAACTGTGTTCTCTTTGTTGATGATGTATTCAATACTACCGACAATGCTGCTATCCTTCAAAAAGAACTTGACTATGTGACAGAATGGTCAAACAAATGGCAACTTCAAATCTCAACCAATAAATGCTCTGTCTTACACATTGGCAAAAAAAATCAGAACACAAAATACAAGCTGGATGGACACAACTGTTTAGATGACCCTCACTCTGTTAAGGACCTTGGAGTACTCATCTCTAATGATCTAAGAGCCAGAGCCCACTGTAACAACATAAGAGTTGTTAACCTAATCTTGCATAGCTTCTTCTCTGGTAATATTGTATTTTTTACAAGAGCATACAAAACATTTGCTAGACCAATTCTTGAATACAGCTTATCTGTCTGGAACCTGCATTATATATCGGACATTAGTATAGTTAAGAATGTCCAGAGATATTTCATGAGAAGCGTCCTCCACTCCTCTCTTCACAACAGAATACCTTATGTCACTAGACTTAATTTTGGGTTTAGACAATTTAGAACTATGCCTCCTTAGGTCTGACCTAAGTGCAGCACATAAAATTATCTGCTACAATGTCCTACCCATCAATGACTACTTCAACAACACATGAACACACAATAGATACAATAGATACAAACTTAAGATAAACCACTCCAAACTTGATTGCAAAGAATATGTCTTAAGCAAAAGAGTGGTCTCCCCAAATTTAACCTTACTGTTTACTGTTGACCTCGCCCCATTCCTAAGAGATCTGTAAGGGGCATGCATAAGTACACCAACATACATACTGTCCCTGTCCTAATATTCCCATGTACTCAACTCCATCTCATGCATACATGTTTATAGTTTTACTGTAATCTTATGTATGCTTCACAAAATAAATGAACGAAATAAAACTCCAACTTGAATTTTTGTGACTACAATTCTGAAGGAATGGATAAATGTTCAAAAGAAGTGGGGATGAGTAGGAGGAGTGGCAGAATCTGGGGATGGGGTTAAATGAATGATCAGCCTAGAATCCATATGTAATCACAAGCTGACAAAGTCCAGCTCCCTTAAATTATAACTCCAAACAGTTGCTAACCACTGGTTGAAAATATTCCTATGCATAGGCTAACAATAAAGAGTAACAATAAATCAGTTTAAATGGACATTAATGTATGAACCCATTTTTTGCATCTCACAGGAGGAGCTTTTCTACATGGCTACAGTTCCTTTTGAAAAGAGCAGGGAGCAGCTGCAAAAGTCATTCCCCTCCCAGTTCATTTGATATTACTTGATCTTGCTGGGAGGATCTACAATTTGCTGGAGAGTGGACCTATGGCCAGTGTTTCCTCTAATTTTTTGGGGGGGTGGGCGGAAAATTATAGTGTCTGAGCGGCAGTCCCTTCGGGACTGGGCAGCACAGAAATAATAATATAATTTCCCTCTCGGCTTCTGGGCAGGTTTGGAAAACTCTGAGTTGATGATGATTTTTAAGTGAGCGATTGCTCACTGCTCAGCTTAGAGGGAACTATGCCTATGGCTATGCAAATTGTGTGCATGTATACTTATTATATTAAATAATAGTAAAATGACGCCATGTACCCAGCTACAATATCTCTCCTGGCTTGGATTAGTCATAGGGAACCCTGCTGAGATTTCAGATCTATCTTTTACTTTGCTATCTCTGACTAATTTGCTCCAGACTGAGCATCATAGGAGTGCCATTCTCCATCATTTAATTCTGCAAGAATGCCTCCCTCTGTTTCTTCTCAAGCATTAACTAGATGAGAAATACTTCAAAGGATTGGTGAAGAAAATCAGTGCCTCCCATTTGCAAGATATTGGGTGATTTATATCTCTCATTACATTTGATACAAAAAAACCAATCCTACCTTTGCACGCTTAAGATCTCATCATTAGAACTGCAAATAACTCTGTCTAAAATTATTATTCCAATAGACTTGTTGAAAATAATTATCCCTGGTAAGAAATAACTGTTATTTATTTCCATTTAAGTAACCTTTGGCTTGTCATCATTTTTTATGGGTCAAGTCCTGCATTTGGGGAGAACTTTTATAGATGCTGATGTTGGCTCTGTGAGTTTTTCCTCTCTCTTAAATGCAAAAATGGAGATACAAATGTTAGTAACAACTGAAATACTTTAATTTACTCTCCACTTGAAATTTAGAGCAGATTCAAAGCTCTAGAAAAAAATCAGGGTGGGCCTATTAAAGTGTATTGTCGATTTCACACACAATATAAATATAAATTCATTACAAAGGCTTATTTTCCATGTTTGCTTTTGAATATTGTACTTGAACGTTTTTTAATTTGTATACTGCCAAGAATTAGGGCTCAGGTGAGTGGTCTTATATAACTAAAGTATGAATTAATAATTGGAGCATCATTGGAACTGACAACTACAACTTCTGGTAGTTGTAGTACTAATATAGCAGTGAGATTATTGGTGGATCAACCATGTCAGTGAAGTCTATGGAGATTCTCAGTCATGCAGGTCATGGTTATTCCAAAGGTGCTTCAAGAGGCAACTGGACATTCTGGGGTTTGTTTATTTTTTAAGACGTTTCACTTCTAATTCAAGAAACCTCTTCAGTTCTTCTTGGATGAGAAGCAAAATTTATTCAAAGAAAAACCAGAAAGTACAGTTGCCTCTTGAAAAAGCACCTTTGGGACATGTCATTGAAGGACAAAGTATTTCCTGGAATTGCTGTATTGGCTAACAGTAGGCTTCCAGTCCCAATCCACAATTCTGGAAGGACCTGAAAATTCCAATATAATATAGCAATAGCTTATATCAGAGATCGTCTTGCCTGAATGAAATCCATCCAATGATAACATTTATGGAAAACCTGTTAAGAGTTCCTACCTCTCTGAAGCTATGGAAACATGAGATGTTACTCTTGGTGGTAGCCTTAACATTCTAAAAATGTATACTCTGGGCCAATGATGGGATTCAAAAATATTTACTATCAGTTCTGAAGGTGTGGCTTGGTGGATGTAGCATGGGAAGGTAAAATCTCCAGTCCCTCCCCACTCCAGGGGAAGGTTACCACACAATCACCATTTCCTCCTGGGACTCAGGAGGCAGATGGCGGTGGGGCGATTCAGAGGGGGTATTTACCACTTCTCCAAACTACTCAAAATTTCTGCTACCAGTTCTCCACAACTGGTCAGAATACCACCTCAGCTCTGGGATATTCATAAAGCTTGCTCCCTTTTGTCATTTGAAAGATTATGGAATAAGGGGAGGGGTGTTACACTTAATTTAACCTCACCTTCATTATTTTTATAGCTAACTTAAGGTGACAAACATACCTAAGGTTTGTCCTATTTTCCATACAAAAACAAACCTATGAAGTGAATTGGGCTAAGACAAAATGAGTGGCCCAAAGTCACCCAGTCAGTTTTCATGTCAAAGACTATATTTTAAATAATCACCATTTCCTGTTTTCTAGCCTTAACCATTAGATCAAAGTGGCTTTAGTTTTGTTCAACCAAGACTAATAATCTAACTATTATTGGGATACATTTTGAGGAGAGAATTAGTACACTCAGTGTTTTTTTGTTTGTCACTACCTCTATGTTCCAGCTTTATATCAAAACTTAAAATAATTGTAAAGTTGTATCAAAACTTGTCAAAGGAGCAATCTCCTATACTTGATTCTGTAAATCATATTTGGTATGGATAATGAAACCTTAATTAATCTATGGAATGAAAACTACCTAGATTACAAACCAGATACCTTTGATTGAAATATGGTCAACATCTTAGGTCCCACAGAGTTGGCCTTCTCCAGGTCCCGTCGACAAAACAATGTCATCTGGCGGGACCCAGGGGAAGAGCCCTCTCTGTGGCAGCCCCAACCCTCTGGAATTTATTTATTATTTATTTATTTATTTATTATTTAGATTTGTATGCCGCCCCTCTCCGCAGACTGGGAATCAACTCTCCGCGGAGATTAGGATTGCCCCCACCCTCCTTGCCTTTTGTAAGCTCCTTAAAACCCACCTCTGCCGTCAGGCATGGGGAAATTGATTCCCCAGGGCCGTTTCTGCTTTACGTATGGTTTATATGAGATGTATGATTGTTTTTATATTAACGGTTTTAAATTGTTTTAACCATTGCATTTGTATTGTTTTGTTGTTGTGAGCCACTCTGAGTCTCCGGAGAGGGGCGGCATACAAATCTAATAAATAAATAAATAAATAATAATAATAATAATAATAATAATAATAATAATCTTGTTCCCATCAAGGAATTATAGGCATGAGATTGGATGACGCACATTTATTTGGTATGGAGGAAATAAAATGCATTGCTACTTGCAGAGACATAGTAACTCGTTATTATTAGCTTGGGGAAAAATTAAAACTAAATATTACTTAAAAATACCTTATTGGATATCCATATTAGAGACACTGACTGACCCAAGTAGAATGAATTAGGACCATATAATGAGATATAATGATATTTTGACAAAAGAAGGCAAATTAAAGTGCATATCAGAACTTGAGAAACAGGGTATGAGAATGCAATTACAAATAAGATAGGAATTAATTTGGGAGTGCTAGATGAAATATTGACAGGAACAGATTAAGAGTTGATAAATAATTTTTATAACTATTCGCTTTCCATAGAATTAGAATTTGAACAAGTGAAAGAGATGATCATAAAATGGATGAGACTTATAGGACACACAATATAATTAAATAAGTGGCAGAAACTATGGGAAAGGAATTTTAAAATGACACTGGCAACAACATTTTAAAAAAATATGTACAAGATGTTCTATAGATGGCATATCTTCCCAGAGAGAATAGCAAAAATGTTTAAGAATACATCAGTGAAGTGTTGTATAATTCCTTGATGTAACCTGGCTGTTTTTATCATATGTGATGGATATGCACAAAAAATATTGGACAGAGATTCAAACATGGATTGGGAAGATTTTGAAACAAACTATCAAACTTAAACTGGAGATATTTCGACTACTGTAAGGCTCTCTACATGGGGCTACCTTTGAAGAGTGTTCGGAAACTTCAGATCGTGCAGAATGCAGCTGCGAGAGCAATCATGGGCTTCCCTAGGTATGCCCATGTTACACCAACACTCCACAGTCTGCATTGGTTGCCGATCAGTTTCCAGTCACAATTCAAAGTGTTGGTTATGACCTATAAAGCCCTTCATGGCACCGGACCAGAATATCTGTGAGACCGCCCTCTGCCGCATGAATCCCAGCGGCCGGTTAGGTCCCACAGAGTTGGCCTTCTCTGGATCCCGTCGACTAAACAATGTGGGCTGGCAGGACCCAGGGGAAGAGCCTTCTCTGTGGCAGCCCCGACCCTCTGGAACCAGCTCCCCCCAGAGATTAGGACTGCCCCCACCCTCCTTGCCTTTCGTAAACTTCTTAAAACCCACCTCTGCCATCAGGCATGGGGGAACTGAGACATCTCCCCTTGCCTATGTAATTTTATGTATGGTGTGTTTGTGTGTATGCTTTTTATATAATGGGGTTTGTAGGCTTTTAATGTAAATTGTTATTTTAGACTTTAATATTAGATTTGCTTTTGTATATTGTTTTATCACTGCTGTGAGCTGCCCCGCGTTTGCGGAGAGGGGCGGCATACTAATCTAATAAACAATAATAATAATTGGGCATATTGCCAGAAACAGTTAATAAAGAAGAAAATTATTTAATTGTACACATAATAATAGCTGCTAAAATAGCATATGCTCAAAATTGGAAATTAAATAGAATACCAACCGAGATAGAAGTGCTTAAGAAGATAATGGTCTGTGTGGAAATGAATAGATTGTCAAGGAAAATTAAAGATAAAGACTTGGAGTTTTACAAAGTTTGGGTGAAATCTTATGAATGATTTAAAAAAGAACACAGATAAAGTTTTTAATATTAATTTAATATAAATGGGATAAAAGAAAATATATATGTACTGAAAGTTAAATAAGAATAGAATGAAAATAGAAATAAAGATTTAAGATTGTGATTATAAGAGAGAAAAAAATGAGAAAAGTCGCCTAGTCTGTCATTTAATATAATTAAAATTAGCTATCTGAAATAAATTTTTGGACAGACTGAACTACTGGGAATTTGAAATGTGATTCAGGTTACTTTACTTTATTAGTTTATTATAACAGATGATACAAATATACGGATTGGTATTGAAGGTAAATGGATTGTTATGTACCATATGTTTTTCCATGTGGAGAAAAAAAAACTTTAAAAAAGAAATTAGCAGTAGCATTTAGACTTATATACCATTTCATAGTCCTTTTACAGCCCTCGCTAAGCAGTTTAAAGAATCAACATATTTCCCCCAACAATCTGGGTCCTCATTTCACCCACCTCTGATGACTGGAAGGCTGAGTCAACCTTTAGCCAGTGGTGAGATTTGTACTGCTGAACTACAGCTAGCAGTTAGTTGAAGTAGCTTGCAGTGTTGCACTCTAACCACTGTGCCAACCTGGCTCTCCCAGAATTATTGGCAATGATGTAGGTGGGACAATAAGGTTTCTGTCTTTATCAATTTCAGAAAAGTCTGAGTGAACATAAAATTGGAACTCATTTTAGAGTCTTTTCTGTGAAGATAACAGCTAAAAAGGAGAAATTTTCAAACTGCAAAGTGCTCATTCGGGGCTGTCAGCAGAACTACTTCTTATAGACCATTTAGAGTGAGTTTAGGAACCTTTGATGGTCCTTCATAAAAGATCATTTAATAAAAATGAAGAACCATTTAGAGAAACATTTGTCATCCTTGTTACTTGCATAATTGTGTGTCGTTCAAGTTTGAGAATGTCGATAAGCTGCTAGAAAAGGGACAATCTATATCCATTTGCTTGAACATTTTATAGTTGATACCATGTATAGTGCAATGGCAAAGGAGGGAGGAGGAGGAGGAAGAGGAAGAAAGATCCATCAAAAATTATGAATGAAAATTGCATCTCAAAATCATATATCCTGAAAGTTCCATACAAATAAGATAGATAATTTTTTCAAAGCACTTACTACTAGGAGGGGAAAAATGTCTTTATTGAAAGGCAGCAACCAAACAATGACTTTAAGAAAGATTTGCTTTAAAAATATTTGGCATAGAATTTATACTAGGAATAACATCCTTAAAAAGAAATTTCATTTAAAGAATCCCATTTAGAAAAGGGATAGATGCACTGATTATATATAATATTTGACTGGAATACTGTCCTGTTAAAAAGGATAATAGATTATGCACAATTGTATTCATTTATGCACACTTCATCCTGTGTATTCTTTACAAAGAACATGAGAAGTTTCTTTTTACTAAGCCAAAGCATTGGCTTATCCATCTCTGTAATGAACAGGCTACTTGGTCATTGTTTATATACAATGTTTACATACAAAACACATATTCAGTATTTTAAAAAATATATGACTTAGCCAAATCTCTGATTTATTTTATTATTTATTTTATTTATTAATCAAATTTGTATGCCGCCCCTCTCCGTAGACTCGGGGCGGCTAACAACAGTAATAAAACAATATAAACAAATCTAATATTTAAGTTAATTTAAAAAGAAACCCCAATTTAAGAAACCAACCATACATACAGACATACCATGCATAAATTTTTTATAAGCCTAGTGGGAAGGAAATATCTCAATTCCCCCATGCCTGATGACAGAGGTGGGTTTTAAGGAGCTTACAAAAGGCAAGGAGGGTGGGGGCAACTCTGATATCTGGAGGGAGTTGGTTCCAGAGGGCTGGGGCCGCCACAGAGAAGGCTCTTCACCTGGGTCCCGCCAAACAGCATTGTTTAGTCGACGGGACCTGGAGAAGACCAACTCTGTGGGACCTAACTGGTCACTGGGATTTGTGCGGCAGAACGATTGCACCCAACACAGAACATGCTACAGGTATATTAAGTGTGAATTTACTTTCAGCCCAAAGGTGGGTTTCTCCTGGTTTGCACTAGTTCTATAGGTCAACCGCTGGTGACATAAGGGAGCTGGTTTTGTCAATACCAGTCCTTGGATGTCACCATTAAAAAAAAAAGCTAGAAAAAAATTAGGAGGAGGATTTTTTGCTGATGTTTTCTTCTGAGCATGTGCAGAAGGCAGGTTTCTGGCACTGCACATGTGCTGTTATCTTGTTTTTGGTTTTTTTTTGGGGGGGGGTTTGTAAATTTTCAGCACTGTGCTTGTACATACCCGTGAAGCACCCATACACCTGCAAAGCATCTGTGAAGTGCACCCATGTGGTGTACCCACATAGCGTGCTCACACGGCATACCAATATGGCACACCTCTATGGCACACCCATGGCACATGCCCATGCAGAGTGCCCATGTGACACAAGAGGAAGTGGTTATCTCTGGGACCGCCTTCTGCTGCACGAATCCCAGCGACCAGTTAGGTCCCACAGAGTGGGTCTTCTCCGGGTCCCGTCAACTAAACGATGCCGCTTGGCGGGACCCAAGGGAAGAGCCTTCTCTGTGATAGCCCCGGCCCTCTGGAACCAACTCCCCCTAGAGATTAAAATTGCCCCCATCCTCCTTGCCTTTCGTAAGCTACTTAAAACCCACCTCTGCCGCCAGGCATGGGGGAATTGAGATACCCTTTCCCCCTAGGCCTTTACAATTTTATGCATAGTATGTCTGTATGTCTGTTTGGTTTTTATTATAATGGGTTTTTAATTGTTTTTAGTATTGGATTTTTATTATATGCAGTCTCCGGAGAGGGGCGGCATACAAATCCAATAAGTAAGTAAGTAAGTAAGTAAGTAAGTAAGTAAGTAAGTAAGTAAGTAAGTAAGTAAGTAAGTAAGTAAGTAAGTAAGTAAGTAAGTAAGTAAGTAAACTGACGGCAAGGTAAGTTAGAAGTAAGTAAGTAAGTAAGTAAGTAAGTAAGTAAGTAAGTAAGTAAGTAAGTAAGTAAACTGACGGCAAGGTAAGTTAGAATCCACCTCTGTTTCAGCTCCAGACTGCAAAACTCAATACTAAATTCATCTTCTCCTCAGCCTTTTCTTCACAATACTTTTTTTCAAACAATATATTTGCATTATGCCATGGTGCTGCCAACAGGATCCCAAAAAACCAATGAACTTCTCCATGTAAAAGCTGACAAAGAACTGCAACAACTATAACTTTGAAGAGAATTAATTAAATGAGCTTCCATTTAATTAGATCTTGTGTATCAGAATCTTCATAGGAGGCTCATCTTTAAAGAAATGTTCCTCCTCATCTCTTAAAAAAAAGTTGGTATAACAAAAAGATTTTAGCTTCTCTCATTAATTATCTCATCTACATGTTCAAACCAATTAAACAACTCACTGGTAGCTTGGTAATAACTACATTAGCAGTTTTCAGTAGCATTTAAATTTGTTTTTAACTCATTTTTGGATAGAGATGGGTAAGAATTTTACACAGTTCATTTTATATGAGAACTATGTAAAGTAGATAAAGCATAGATATAGATAAGAATGTCTAATGAGAACTTAACAATGAAAGTGACAGTATATGTGAAAGAAAAGAGTTGGTATGTACAGTAGTCCCTCGCTATACCACGCTTCACCTACTGCGGCTTCACTTCATTGCGGGTTTCTGAGGAAGTCGATCGGCAGATTTAAACAGCCCGCCGAACTCGATCGGCAGGTTTTTAAAATATATATATATATCTAAAATTGTAAATACTGTATTTAAATACTGTATCTAAAATAAATACTGTGTGGGAAGGGTTTATAAACACTTAAAACAATGAAACCTTACCAAACAATTACAATATAAATACTTAAATAAGTACTATCAGTCGATAAATTCCCCATCGCGGATTTCACCTATCGCGGCCGGGTCTGGAACGTAACACCAGCGATAGGTGAGGGACTACTGTATCAGGTGTGGTTCCTTCCTGTTTGGACCAGTTTGATTTCACAGAGGTTTGTTTTACTCGGAGTTATATTCTGCTGTTTAAGTGTTCCCTTTATTTTGGGGGGGGGCAGTTTATTAAATATTCAATAAATAATGCATAAACTTACTACCCCCACTGTATCCCATCCCCTCCGTAATGGGGGCAGCAGCACATTACTGATATTATGGCAGAGATGAGACAGGCACAATCCCTGCCAGCTAGATTATTTGCGAGGGGGCAATCTTGCTTCTCACAATTCTTGCCCTGCTAATCTCAGAATCTGAACCTGCATAATGAAGGTATTTTCTGAAGACTTCTTTGGGGAGTTTTAAATAAACGCCTGTGGAACTCTTTTTGTATGTGTGTGTGTGTGTGGGAGGGAGGGGGGGACATCACATGAGGTGAGATTGCCACTCACCATCCTGATCTTCTGTAAGAGCCTGATGACTTGGCTCTACCAGTTGGCCTAGGGCCCCAATGGGGGAGTATCACATTGGAGATGGTTGATGAACCAATACAGATCCCACCCACCCCATTAATTTTTTTTAATGTGTTCTATGTTGTAGTCACCCAGCCGTTTATCCATAGTGTAAACTTGGCCCACTAAGTTTTAAAATATCAGTGAATTAATGCTTTAGAATTTTGAGTTTTTAAAAAATCTTTTTTAAGAGAAGCCCAATTCAACAATGGTTATGATTTTGTAATGATTAACTATGTTAACTTAGATGTATTGGATTAATTGGAACTGAGAAAAAGCTGTTTATACAGAATCAGTTATTGCTTTGGCTACAGTTAGCTCTCATCTACCACATTAACAATGATAGCAATACAATTTATTGTCAAAGCCTTGCGAAGTACTATTATGTCCTTAGAATATAACTGATAAATAGAATAGAATGCTTGCAAACATCTCTATTGTCTTCTCGGAAGAAGTGAGCATTTTTTTCTACCACAATGAGGCACAATTTCTTTCATGGAATGATGGAGTACGACCCAAGATAGAAAACACTGAGATGTATTGTCTCCATGACTATTTAAAATGACTGCCCTCCCAAGAACATCTATTAGATGGCTAGGTTATCAGTTTATTGATGTTTATTGGGATTTTATAGTTATAGTTATAGTTATATAAATCCAACCAGCTGAGCCAAGTCTTCAGGTTCTTGCAGAAGATTAGGAGGCTGGGGAAAGATCTTCCTTGAAGGTTAAGATATTCCAAAGGATTCAAATAAAGTTCAAGCCCAATATGTTATCTTTCTATTTGTTTTCCAGTTCCTCTTTATCACTTATAAAAGGAAAACAATCTTCCCAGCCTCATTGCATCAAGAACAAATTCAGTGAAGAACAACCAAGTTCACCAGCAAATGTCATCAGGATGCAATCATGGTTACTCCCAATTCTTCATTTCTGGCTTCTATAATCACTGAAACTTAAATTATGCTAATTCTGAAAATCCAGTCTTGTATTCCAAACTTCCACAGACAAAAACAATTTGTAAAGTTCTTGGATTTTAAAAACATTTTAAACTTCATTTAAATGCTGAATAATATGTCCCAAAATAGTACAGCCGCACCCATTTCCGCTTCTGCCCAACTTCTGAAACAGAGATTTTTTAAAAATCCGAATCAAGGTCCCCTCTCACAGAATCGCTCACCCTTTCCAATAGGCTTTTATTCTTCTCAACCTCCAGCACAAAAGCTTAGGTTTCTTCTCTTTCTAGATGACTCCCGACACTTCAAATCCTAACTTCCCAGCACGTAGTCGCCGCAGCTATGGCGATTGAGGTCGCTTCACCCACTGCAGCAGAGAAATTCTTCTGAATCCCAGTATTCAGAGTTCTTTGACTATTAAAACATTTTAAATAGTGGTAACGCAACAATCATGCGTGGCTTATGTACTCTTTGCATATACAAATGCTAAGAGAAGAGAAGGGACTGAATGTGTTACATTCTGGAAACCCAATTTTAAATCCCCAGTCTGCTGTAAAGGCATTGGATGATTGGACCAAAATGATTCTCTCAGTCTAACCTTTTTATAGGATGGTGATATTTTCATAGGTGGGCAAACCTTATAATGATGGCTTGGGCTCTTGGAAGCAAACCAGGAGGTATATTCAGAAGTCTAGGGGTACTGCCTTGAAGGATGAGGAAACTTGTCACTTCATGTGTTGAGCATCAGTTGCCTTCCCTGTCCAAGAGGTAGAACTCTCACCAAGTCTTGGTTTCCAGTATAGAATTCTTTCAGATAAGTCAAGGAAAGACTATGGCCATTCACTGATAGAGGAATTCGAGGAGTTAATCAATAAATAAAGACATTTTGTTTTGCTTGAGATGCAACTACAGAAGCACCCTCCCTTCCTTCCTTCCCTCCCTCCTTCCTTCCTTCCTTCCCTCCCTCCTTCCTTCCCTCCCTCCCTCCCTCCTTCCTTCCTTTCCTCCCTCCCTCCTTCCTTCCTTCCTTCCTTCCTTTCATCCCTCCCTCCCTCCCTCCTTTCCTTCCTTCAGATAACCTTAGGGCTCAACATTTGCAAGATAGTAGGCAGGACATTCCTTTTGTATATATGCTGACTTTACATACCTTTTACAAATCACACCTGTTATCTTGCAGATTTTGACCTCCCTTGTTGATGCTATTGATGACTGGCCTAAAATAACCCATGAAATTGTATGCTGAGGGTGAAACTTCAATCTGCCTTCTTTTTCTCTAACAGATTAATCAGTATTCCCCAATCGTTCTCTATTGATCACTGGAAACATTAGGGACAGATACAGATTCTTTTTTCCTTTTTGGTTTTATTTTATTTTTCCACATTGAAATACACTGGACCTTCTTAAAATGTTAGCACTATTTACATAGCTATGATTTGTCTTTCAATCTTTGAATCAATTGCCTCGAAGATTCAAACCAGATTTACTTCAATACCTCCCCCCACCCCCAATTCTAAGTACTTTACTGAGGTATTTATTTATTTATTTCATTAGTAGTTATTTTGGCCTATAGAGCATTAACAAGTTTTTAATAAGCCAAATGGAGGAAAAATAATTAATATTTGAAAGAGCTTCTTAGGAATATATGGTTTTTAATGATAATTCTGAGCTAAAATCTATAAAGCTTTTTTTTAACAATTAGCCAGAACTGCTAATTTCTTCAATTGAGAAGAGTTGAAAGAAAAGATGAAGGTTATCTTTGCAAATTAATATAAATGTATGGCTGAATGATCTGCTGAAGATGTAATTTGCTTATATCTTTGTTTTTTGGTTTTCTAGATGGGATGAATAAGTGCATTATTAATATACTATATGAGGAACGTTTTGTATTCTGAGATGCCTCTTTTCCTTTCTTTACAAAACCTCTTTTTAAATCCAGTTCAAACTGCTAAATTGTATATTATAATAAAAGAGGACTCATTGATTAGATATTCTAAGAAATTTGATGCTTACTTATTTAGAGGAAATGAAAAGTTCCTGTCAAATAAAAAAGAACAATGGAAGCATGAACTCCATGATTTGCTATACTCTGAGGTGAATATGAATCTTTAAAAACTTGAATCTTTAATCCTCTAAAATTATTATACCCTTATTATACAGAGGATATAGAAAAGGTTTTGAATTTCAGAATGTGCATGCATATTCAGAGATTTGTGCCATTAAGGATGTGTGTAAAGTGGCTGTGATTTATCTTGCAAGGCACTTCACATTGTGGAGATGATGCAGAAATTACTCGATGTACCTCAATGTGGTACACTGGATATCATTCCACAGTCTCAGCTGGCATTTTTTAATAGCCAGAAGAAATAGTCTTCCGTGGATGGGAACTTTTTGTAGTTCCTAGAACTATTAGAGGAGGCCACAGAACAATATGAACCAAAGAAACATCTTAGCTTTTGTTCTGTCGGGCTCTCTGGTAGACTTCTGCCAAAAATTCACAGGTACAAATTTCAGATGCACACACGTTTGAAAATTCAAAACAATGTTCTTTATAATGAAAAGTAACTTAAACTAAGCCCTCTTTTTGTATAGCAAAGAGCACTTGTCTCCAAACAAACTGGTAATTTGTACAAGTCCCTTATCAGTTCTGTGATACTTAGCTTGCAGCTGTGAGGCAATTCACAGTCCTGCTTCTTTCACAAAGTGAAACACACTTTGCTCTGGTTTAGTTTCAAAGCGCGGAAAAATCAGCACACAAAAGGTCAAAGTCAGTAAAGCAGTCACGAAACACAACAATCAGATAATCCTCCACAATGGCCAAACCCACAGGCTGCTATTTATAGCAGCCTCACTAATTACCACAGCCCCACCCAACCACAGGTGGCCTCATTTTCTTTGATAATAATCTCTCAGTTGTTGTTGCCTATGCATCGCTCTCCGCCTGTGTGGCTGTATCATTAACTCTTGTTCTGAATCCAAGGAGGAGCTAGATAATTGATCTCCTTCCGAGCTGTCTGCCACACTCTCCTCCTCCCTGTCACTCATGTCTTCTTGGTCAGAGGAGCCTTCATCATCAGATTCCACCAGGGGGCAAAACAGGCCTGCAGCATGTGGATGTCTCCCCCACATCCACAGTCCTTGGGGCAGGAGCTGGGCCAGAGCTAACCACAACAGCTTTATTTTCAGAAACATGAAAATCAAGAATGGTTCCATTTCTGGGAAACGGGCTTCGGAGGAACCTTTACTTGAAGCAATGTAAGGCCCAGCCTCTCCCCCTTATTCAAGAAAGTAAAGACACTTGAAACTTGGCATTTCAAAAGGAACTTTTATTGAAAAGAATGAGAGCAGGACGCAATCAAATCAGGCTCTAAGGGCCCTCAGGCAATAGAGTTAAAATAAAAGAAATTAGAAACCCCTCCCAGCAGTCCAGTGTGGATTCAGCCAATCTGCAGGTGTGAAGATGTTATTGTACCTGCCGTTCTGAGAAAGTGATAAGGGAGCTTTCTCAGGGTCATCTTCTGCAGGCTTTTCCCATGATGCAACCCACATGGCCCATCCTCCCCTTACATTCCCCAAAAGGGGAGAAATTTCCAGGCTGCTTTGGCACCAGGGTAATGGTTATAAATCAGGTTAAAGGTTATAAAGGAATGCAATGCAGGATATGGGATACATAGGGTGAAAGAAATAAGTAAATGGAATAATTCCAATATCCACCACCACCGCTTCTCTTGAAGAATGGCAGATACACGGATCTGACAGATATCCTCTGAAGCATTGTACAATCCAATGCATGTTAACCTGAGATAAGCTGGAGTATCAATATTAACTTCTGAATTAATAGAAATGGGATTTGATTCAAAGTACTTTTATCTCACCAGCAAAAGTCTGGAATTCTTCAAAACAGCAGTTTTGTGGGCAGTCAGTTGTTTTATGGCTTTTCCTAATGCATCTGCAGTGATACTGGATTGGATTTTCAGAGGTCAAGTGCTGCTCAAAGGCAGTTCCATTCCTCATTGTTTCTTATTAATCTATTCTAAATGCATGCAGTATTTTCTTTTTGCCCCCTTTCATATAAATGGAAAACTTTGGTCCCACTTAAATTTCATCATCATTTACACCGACACAACCAGTGGACGTCATTGATGCACTCTTTCAAATCAGACTCAAACAAGCTGTTGCTCACTGAACTAAGTAACTCTGCACTTTGTTTAGTTATTCATGAGTACCTAACAGCAATGACAAAGTTCTTGCAGCATATGCGAAGTGTTTTGAAGGGTGAGCATATTTGACGTTTCACAACTGGGGCAGAAATGTAGTCCTTTTAATCGGATCATTTGAATGAGGCCTCAGAAAGGAGTACGCTGAAGGATATATATTCATGAAGTGAATAAGTCATGATATACAAGGAAAAAGGAGCTTACAAAACTGGCCATTTGACAAAATTACACTAAAATGAATATTTGGAAACATGTTCACAAAAATGTATATCATTCACAAGTGAATATGAAAATGGTAGAGCGGTACAAATGAAAAAAGAAGGACAGATCTGCATCTCCTTAAAGCCTGCGGTCTCACATATATTTTTGAGAGACTACAACTCAGTTGTGTATAGCAGCCACTAAGAAGGCCCAGGAAGTGCCACCAAATTCATTGCCAAACTAATTATGCAAACCTGCTTCTTACCACAATAAACACTTACAAATCCAATATCAGTTGGGCCCAAGGAGCTCTCCCAATATGGTACATATGCTCTTTCTGAGGAAGTCCAGCTTTGTGCAGAACCTAGCATTTCCTTGCAAGACGACAAGCACAGAAAATCAGGAATCTGGGCAATTCAAATGAATGTATAGGTTTATTGTGTGCTAAAGCTCTCTACAAGAATCTGAACTACTAATGATCAAAGCAAAAAGGTGGTGGTGGTAGATAACAGTCAATGGAACTCAAGTTGGCTGGACTCTTGTTGGCCTGAAGGTACTTGAGACTGATGACGCATTTGCTCCCTCTTTCAGGCACAGTCTGGTCATCTGCTACACACTGTATTACAAAGAAGACCTTATGGAACTTAAGGATCAGAATATCAGATATCAGAATATCAGAATTAGGCGGTGCTGTGGATATTGCCTATCTGGACTTCAGCAAAATTAGTGAAGATTGGACTTAATCCCTGGATAATTCAGTGGATTTGCAGCTGGCTGAAGTGTAGACATCAGAGAGTTATTGTTAATGGCGAGTATTCTGAGCAGAGACAGGTTACAAGCGGTGTTCCACAAGGGTCTGTTTCCAAATGTAAAATAATGCACTTGGGGAAAAGGAATCCTCAATCTGAGTATTGTATTGGCAGTTCTGTGTTAGCAAAAACTTCAGAAGAGAAGGATTTAGGGGTAGTGATTTCTGACAGTCTCAAAGTGGGTGAACAGTGGTCGGGCGGTAGGAAAAGCAAATAGGATGCTTTGCTGCATAGCTAGAGGTATAACAAGCAGGAAGAGGGAGATTGTGATCCCGCTATATAGAGCGCTGGTGAGACCACATTTGGAATACTGTGTTCAGTTCTGGAGACCTCACCTACAAAAAGATATTGACAAAATTGAATGGGTCCAAAGATGGGCTACAAGAATTGTGAAAGGTCTTAAGCATAAAACGTATCAGGAAAGACTTAATGAACTCAATCTGTATAGTCTGGAGGACAAAAGGAAAAGGGGGGACATAATAGAAACATTTAAATATGTCAAAGGGTTAAATAAGGTTCAGGAGGGAAGTGTTTTTAATAGGAAAGTGAACACAAGAACAAGGGGACACAATCTGAATTTAAACATGCCTGGGATAAACATATATCCATCCTAAGATAAAATACAAAAAATAGTATAAGGGCAGACTAGATGGATCATGAGGTCTTTTTCTGCTGTCAGTCTTCTATGTTTCTATGTTTCTATGTTTCTATCCATAACATAGCATCTGCCAAAAGACATAAGGCCTATTTATGATATATGAGTGGCCAAAAGATTGAGCAGGCCTCCTGCTTCAAGTAGTCATAGTCCTTCATTCTGCCAACTTAACAGCAACAAGTGTATATTGATCAAAATTGCTCCTTTAAATGACTCAGAAGTAAGTCCAGTTAAGTTCATGTAGGAATGAGTGGCATCGCAATTCCTATTGCCCCCCCAAAATTAAGATAGCACTCTATGGTTAATGGTTGAATAAAAGTAACAGCAGAAGGCTCTTCAAATTATTGCTGTGAGAAGAAACTCTTATTGCCAGCCTATTAAAAGAAATAAACATGAAAATGCATGCCACTGCCCGTGCAGACTTCTTTTAAAAAAAACAAAACACAAACCCAAGTCACCAAATGGCAGAAATCAAGATTCGGGAACAAAGCTGGAGAAAACTGAAACCTGACACACTTAATTTATATGCAGTGGTATGTTTCTCCTTACAAGTTGCTGAAAAATACCAGCCACAGGATGTGTGTAGTCTTTGATAGACATTTATTTTATTTATTTGTTTTGTCACGTACGTATTGGTGGCATACAAAGATATAATATTTATATACATGATACAGTATTAGTAAAAGAGAAACATTAGGACAGGGGACAGAAGGCACCTTGGTGCACTTATGCGTACATATTATTACCTAATTGCTACCCTGAGAGTACAATGTGATCTTGCCTTGATCACATCCCGCCCAGTTCTCTTAATATTCTTCTTTTCCTGTTTGCACTCTAGATTAAAAAGGTTTATTACTCTAATATGGACACAACATATTTGCTGATAGTGAGTTTCTCCAGATGGCATCATTAAAGACATAATAAGACATAAAAGACCCCATTCCTGTCCACACAGTTAGTTAGTAACAGCTGCTCTGCAGACCATCTCCTGCTGGCTTTCTTGTATATGTATTTATGCTCATAGTAGTTTATATACTTTCACAATGACAAAAGTTACTGTGTATAGCCTGCCATTGTTCTTGAATTTCATTTGTGGAGCCATTCTACATCAACTTATGGCTGCAGTTACAGAGCTGTTTGAGAAACAATGGATTCGGGCAACTCCTTTAGAAAAAGGACCAGGGAGTTATTGCTCCTGTCATCATCAGTTCCCTCCCCCTCCAGAATAGACCACTGGGGTTTTTGTTTTTAAAAAGTTTTCCACAGTCCACTTTTGCTACAGGGTGTACTCAGTAGGTTCAATATTGAAACAAGCAAAGGCTTGACATTAAGAATTACAGACACAATATCCTTGAGGGCAGCCATTCATGGGTCACTAGCTTTTGCTTTGTGCTATGTTCATCTATCATACCCTGGAATCTGCTTGGAGGTACACTTAGTGATAATATCAGTGCTCTGTTCTACAAGTATCATTGCACTCTTACCTCATAAAACCTTAAGTTATACAGATTACAACCTGCAGGTTGGTTGTAGCCAGCCCATTGTCTCAGAGCAAATGAAAGGCAATTATCATAATTCAAAAGGTTTACTAAATGTGTGTGTTTTTATGTGTGCATGTATTGCTGTGGTTGTAGGCTATTCTGTCTTCCTGTGCTGCTCTCTCTGTTTTCTACTTATCTATATACTACCAAAAGTTTTTAAAAACCAATTATATTTAACTGTTGGTAGAAACATAGAAACATAGAAGTCTGACGGCAGAAAAAGACCTCATGGTCCATCTAGTCTGCCCTTATGCTATTTTCTGTATTTTATCTTAGGATGGATATATGTTTATCCCAGGCATGTTTAAATTCAGTTACTGTGGATTTATCTACCACGTCTGCTGGAAGTTTGTTCCAAGGATCTACTACTCTTTCAGTAAAATAATATTTTCTCATGTTGCTTTTGATCTTTCCCCCAACTAACTTCAGATCTTTCCCCCTACTAACTTTTGATCTTTCCCCCAACTCACTTCAGATTGTGTCCCTTTGTTCTTCAGATTGTGTCCCCTTGTGGTAGTCACAATTTAGTCCAAACAAAGCATTCTACTGCAACAATTTTTGAATTAAAAAAGCCCTAAAATCCACTAACCTAAATTAAACAATGCATTAAAAAATCCAGGACTCATTAGTCCTGTGGCATTGAAATTTCCACAATATTCAGGCCAGGTTTTGGAGTTCTTGCTGTTTTCAAAATTGTGACCATGACAGTTTTCCCCTCAGTTGTGTGATGATGATTTCCAACACTCTCTGCAAACAAATTCAATGGAGAAGCCAGCAGGAAGTTGGAAGTGGCTCCTTCTCACTGATCTTTTGCTACCCTTGGTCATTCCTTTTATCTGCTTAGATTAATAAATATTGACTTATTATTGAGGACCACACTCTGAAGGTTAAGAGTTCAATCCTAGGCAGTAACAGATGTTTGTCTATTAGAGCACCAAAAAAATGTATCTGCTGTGAAGTCCACTTAGGCATCAGGAAGGGCATCCAGCGAATAAATGCTCACCTCCATTTAGTTGCCCTGGCTCCACATCAAAGCAACAGATTCAGGATCACAAAAAGAAGAAAAAAAGATCACTACAATCTATTTATGATATATACTCTTCTTGGTTAATCATGGTGCTATCTAGCATTGAGGTACAAAATATATGGTCAGATTAAACTTTAATATTCATTCTGGTCACATCAGACTGAACTAGCTTTCTCCCAAAAATGACCCAATGGGTCCACAGGATCATCTAGTCCTTAATAAATTTCCCTTCACAAAACATGGTGTATACCTTCTCTCCCTGCACATAGACATGAAAGAGGTTTGTGTCCTGTTAATTCTAAAGTTGAAAAATGGATATTTTTCTTTTAAAAATAAAACTACTGTTTTCTATTATAGTTATTATTATTATTATTATTATTATTATTATTATTATTATTATTATTATTATTATTATTTATTAGATTTTTATGCCACCCCTCTCCGTAGACTTGGGGCAGCTCATTTATCACTTGCTTTGAGTCTTTCTTTTTTAAAAAAAATCTTCCTGGGAAGAACCAAAAATTCTATAGACACAGTATTCAGAATTTGGAAAGATAGAAGGAAGAAATAGAAGGCTATTGGTCAAGCCAATATGTCTTACTTATTTATTTTTAAGGCCAGTTAGGAAATGGCAGAAATAATAAAAGAGCATTATGTTTGGCTTTTTATTATTTATTTATTTATTAATCAGATTTGTATGCCGCCCCTCTCCGTAGACTCGGGGCGGCTAACAGCAATAATAATACAATGTAAACAAATCTAATATTTAAGTTAATTTAAAAAATCCCAATTTAAGAAACCAATCATACATACTGACATACCATGCATAAATTTTATAAGCCTAGGGGGAAGGGAAAGTCTCAATTCCCCCATGCCTGGCAACAAAGGTGGGTTTTAAGGAGCTTACAAAAGGCAAGGAGGGTGGGGGCAACTCTGATATCTGGGGGGAGTTGGATCCAAAGGGTCGGGGCTGCCACAGAGAAGGCTCTTCCCCTGGGTCCCGCCAAACGACATTGTTTAGTTGACGGGACCCAGAGAAGGCCAACTCTGTGAGACCTAACTGGTCGCTGGTATTCGTGCGGCAGAAGACGGTCCCAGAGATATTCTGGTCCGGTGCCATGAAGGGCTTTATAATGGAATACTTGGAGGCTGACTCTTAAATCCTCTTAAGAGGGAGTAAACCTTACTGATTTCTTAACAGAATTTACATGTCTGTTAACTTCTAGGGGTTCCGTATTTGTGCCTATATTGGAGAAGAGGAGAAAGTAGAGAAAAACGTATTAAAATTTATCTATCTATCTATCTATCTATCTATCTATCTATCTATCTATCTATCTATCTATTTATTTATTTATTTATTCATTCATTTGTCCAATAAACAAATACATAGGAAGATAAATAGACATGTGGTAATATATATAAGGGTAAAAGTGAACTTAGAGGAGAGGATATATGAAAGAAAGAGAATATATATGATAGGTGAAAGAAAGGAAAGACAATTGGACAGGGGACAAAAGGCACACCAGTGCACTTATGTACGCCCCTTACTGGCCTCTTAGGAACCTGGAGAGGTCAATCGTGGAGAGTCTAAGGGAGAAATGTTGGGGGTTAGGGGTTGACACAATTGAGTCCGGTAATGAGTTCCACGCTTCGATAACTCGATTGTTGAAATCATATTTTTTACAGTCAAGTTTGGAGCAGTTCGTATTAAGTTTGAATCTGTTGTGTGCCCTTGTGTTGTTGCGATTGAAGCTGAAGTTATAAACAAGTGCTTTCCTGCAGATTCGTAGTCAGCACAACTTTTTGAGTCAGATTTATGTCAATAAAGTATGACATGTAATGTATAATAAAATTATAATTATGTTGCTTGATGAGGGAGGGGAGAATCCAATATTATATACTGTTGTGAAAATTATTTTCCAGATGTCATTCTGTACATGTCCATTACATTTCATTGGTCACATAGTAAATAAAAAGAAGGTGGTTTTGTTTGTTTTGTTTTTTTTAAAAAAATAGTTGACACCCTCCCCCCCCTTTCTCAATTGTTTTCAGAAAGCGCATCTAATGGAGAGGAAAACTTCCCAGGCACAGTACAAAAACAATAAAGTTAATTATTTTCTGGCTAATTGGAAAGTTGATGAAGAATTTTATTTCAGCAATTATGCATGTTTATTGAACGCAATAAAAAGTTTCCTTCTGAAGCTTTAAGGTAAGTTCCATTATTCATCTTTTATTGGTCTCAGAATCTCAGACTAAATGAAAAACTTTTACAGGGACAGTAAAATAAGTTTTGAGAGGCCTTTTGTCATATCATTAGGGATGCAATTAAAAATCATTATGCTCCTGTTCACCCTCTAAGCTGACATATCTTCACCATTAGGAGAAAAACCATCTTGAAGCAGGCAAGATATTTAACAGCACTTACTGCATATTTATGTGTCTCTGTGTGTGAGAGAGAGACAGAGACAGAGAGAGAGAGAAGAAGAAAAAGAAAAAAGAGAGTCAGAGAGAGAATGTGAATGGCAGAGGGAGGGAAGAAACTAGAATTTGCAGACCCCCAAAACAACCATAAATCTAAAAATTGAAATGTGTCAGTAGTATAAAATTTCCTAGCATTAAGGAACAAGCAAACCTATTTACTAATCACAGGCACCCTCACCTCCAAGGAAAGACCAAAATCATCTATATTTTAAAGTTTTTATCATAAACCCGTCAGACTTACTAGATAGACCAGACAGGAAACAAGATAAGCAAATTCTACCTTACTGTAAAGCGACATTAACAGAATCTTACAATCATCTTTATAGCTCAAGAAATAAGTCACTTAGATGAGATGTAGGAGTTTGATAAATAAATAATAAATTTAGGGAGAGTCCCCTCCAAGCCTCATGCTTTGTGCACCTGCAGCTGTGGGCTATATTCTTTTTTAATCTGATCTAATCTTCCTTTCAATAATGTATCCAAAATTTACATCTTTTCCCTAGGCAACCCCACTTCCCAAGGTCTTTTCTACATACCATTACAACCACTCAAGTGGTTTTCTTGAGGCTCACCATATTTTTAGGAGTATAAAATGCACCTTATTTTGGGGAAAAGAAAATAGGGAAAAGAATCTGCTTACCAGATATTCATCTGGCTATAGTCCTTGGTCTGGTCAGCTTCAGCACATTATTTTATCCCCTGGTTAAGGCTTTTGCAAAAGCCTTATTTGGAGAGAGTAACAATGAAAGAGTTAGAGCTGGGAGCATCATTAGCACCTGACCAGGGCTGGAAAGAAGCACTTGGAGCAAGTTAGAGCCATGAAAAAAAAACCCTGCAAAGATTTAGGACTTGGAAAACATTCTTCACAGAGAGTAACAATAGAAGAACCTTCAAAGTAAGAGCTGGAAAGATCGTTAGCACCTAATTAGGGCTGAAAAAAAAGCTTAGAAAAAGCTACATTCAGAGTATAAAACACACCCAAATTTTCAGCCTCTTTTAGGTAGGAAAAAGGTACTTTTTATACTCTCAAAAATATGGTAGTTATCTACAGAACAAAAGGCATCCCGCTCCAGGATGATGAGATTAAGATATGACCCTCAAGGATATAATAGGATTAGCCCTCTTCCCATCTAGGAACACAGCTCACCACATGGCACCTGGGGATATTACATCACCCAGAACAGTTCAACCAGTCTTACTTCAGACAAACTCCTAAGATTTGCACATGAGCCCTACAGCAACCAATAGGATACATTTCTTGCACAGAAACAGGGAGCTCTAGAGCCCAAGAGAGGGTATAGCGCTCACTCTCCACTCCATGTGTTTTTTTTGTTTGTTTACTTACCTACCTATTTATTATTTATTTATTTATTTATTTATTTATTTATTTATTTATTTATTTATTTATTTATTTATTTATTTATTTATTTATTTATTTATTTATTTATTTATTTATTTATTTATTTATTTATTTATTTATTTATTTATTTATTTATTTATTTATTTATTTATTTATTTATTTATTTATTTGTATGCCGGCCTCCCCATAGACTCGTAGACCATGTGTTTAATGGTTTCATTAAACCATCCTTCCAAGCAGCCTCCATGTTTCCTTGGAAATGAACATTTCTTCCAACACTGGTCCTCTATGTTAAACTGGTTGATCTGAATGTTTATTTTTTTAGGGATATCTGCTGGATGTGGTCAGTATAAAAATATAAACATCAGATGGAATTTCTGTTATACCACCATGGCTAGATAGATAGCTGGATAGCTGGCTGGCTGGCTGGCTGGCTGGCTGGCTGGCTGGCTGGCTGGCTGGCTGGCTGGCTGGCTGGCTGGCTGGCTGGCTGGCTGGATGGATGGATGGATGGATGGATGGATGGATGGATGGATGGATGGATAGATAGATAGATAGATAGATAGATGATAGATAGATAGATAGATAGATAGATATTCTCTCTCTCTCTCTCTCTCACACACACACACACACACAAACATATACACACATACCGAAACAGTGTGTGTGTGTGTGTGTGTGTGTGTGTGTGCAAATACATCCTGCAAAAACTCTTCCATTCAAACTTCATTTGAATCTTCTTTCCAATACAGTATCCAAAACTGATATAGTACTCAAGATTCCATGAAAACTAACACAATATTCAAAATTTACTCAGATTGTACAATGCCCTTAAAAATTCTTAGCTACAGTCTTATTTTATCTTTAGCTTTATGGAGAAGTATTTCTGCACCTGTTTTTAACTCTCTTGAGTCAGACAGAAGTTCTGGTGACCAGAAGAACATGTCTGTATAGTTTTCTTGGCAGCACTGTGGAACTAATTTACTGTTGCCTTCTTGAAAAATTATTGCTTTAACCTCCCCCGTCTATTGCTCTAGGGTTTTCTCCTGATCTCTCTTATAGAAGAAGAATGGAACCCAGCATCAAGAAGGAAGGTCAGTTGTTTATTTTGTGAATTGCCAGGTTACAAATTGTGGGAAAAGTAGAATAACACTGCAGTTAAAAAAACCCATAGAGAATTGAATTTCCTGTAAAAAATAGTGTGATTGTTGTCAATTGTGTAGGCCTTGGGTCAGTTTGTTGCTGTTTTCAGGAACCAGGGAAATAGAGGACCTAGGAAATGTTTTCCAATTCAACCATTAATGTCAAAGGGACAACAGAGGATTCTTCCAATTGTTGGCTTAATTGTGTGTTTTGATGACTAGCATTAGAGAAAATTTGTTATTAAGCCCTGCATTCATTCCATGAAAGTAGAAGAAAGGTTCTTATGATTCGGACAGTAATGAATAGAGAACAGAAGAGAGCCTTGATACAATACCAACACCAAACATAACAAACTTTACTCAAGGCCTGACGTACTTCAACGAAGTAAATCTCGCAACACACATCCTAAGATCCAACCCTCCATCATCCAAAACTAGACATGCATGCCTCTAAATAGCTTATTGCTTGCCACTACTACTGACCTTAAATGCAAGCTACTTAATGCAAGACGTCTTGTAAATAAAATGCCTGAATTCTTCCTCCTATTAAATATGGCTATGTTCAACATTATATTTGTCTGCAAAACATGGCTGAATGCATCCCTCCCTGACTCCATTACCATTGAACAAGACTATCATGTTTTTATTGTTTTTATCCCCATTTTATATATATTTTTTAAAAAAATATTAAACATTTAAAAAGACAGACATGGAAATGTATACAATTTCCTTCTTCACAACAGTTTCGCATCATTGTTACAGTTTGAATTGTACACTTTTTCCTCTTTCATTTATATTTATATACATATATTTACACCATTCTATTTATATACATGCATCATATACTTCATATAGTAGGGTACTCTATTTCTACCAATATTTCTATTTCCCTTTTATTTGTTTATTTTTAATATATTCTAACAATTCCCTTTTCCTCGTTGTTGCATTATTCTCTTATACTTAGGTCTCTTTTTTCTAACCACTTGTACTGTTTTTCTTCACCTTATAATATTCTGTTTCCTCTTTTTCTTGTATTTCTTTTGTAAGTTTATCCATTTCAGTGCATTCTAAGATTTTTCTAATCAAGTTTTCTTTCCCATTTTTATTGTCATTATTCCCATTCCCTATGCAAGAATTGGGTATGTCTAGTTTAATGAAAAGAAGGCTTAAGGGTGATATGATAGCAGTATTCCAATGTCTAAAGAGATGCCACAGAGAAGAAGGAGGTCAGCCAGCCTATTTTTCAATAGGACAAGAAATAGGGGATGGAAACTAATCAAGGAGAGAAGCAACGTAGAATTAAGGAGAAATTTCCCGACAATTACAACTATTAATCAATGGAACAAGTTGTCTCCAGAAGTTGTGGATACTACAACTTTGGAGGTGTTTAAGAAGAGATTTGACAAACATCTGTTGTAATGATATAGGGTTTCCTGCTTGAGCAGGGGTTGGACTAGATGATCCCCGAGGTCCCTTCCAACTCTGTAATTCTTTTTTTCTGATAATTGTACCCATTTTCAACAAATCTTTAACTCCAAAATTGGATAACGTTTCTTTGCTGTATCTGATTATACCTTTTTAGGAAAGAAAAAACCCCCTATCCGTTGCATAATTCATCAATCCTTTCAAAAGATTCACAATTTTGACATAAATTATATCCTCATCAGTAGTACACAATTAGGGATTTGCAACTGTTTTATAATGCTTTTTTTCATGTTTTGCTTTTTTGTTGTTGTTCTTTTTACTATTGGTCTTTTTTTCTCCACAAAATTTCAACTCCTACTATGAGCTATAAACAGCAGTGAGAAATTAAAGCATAATTTAGTAATCAGCTTAAAGCAATTTTAGGTGGTGGCTATAAAGCAATAATTTTATGAAAAGTAGATTTTTTAAATTTTGTAATAAATTGTTATATTAGATTTCCTTCAGATTAACTAACTGCAAATAGTATGTTGTGCAGATCAATTATCTGTATGTAATATCCTACCATGATTTAGTACAGAAGGAAAATTAATAAAGACAAATTATGAGAAATTCATGGCAAAAATAAATCCAATACTGTACCAAAGTTTGCTCCTATCTTGGAAATGTAGTAAATTGTTACAAGTTCATGATATTATTTATTGTGCATAAAAATACTGTATGATAGACTATAATATCAGAAAATACTTGCAGTTTAATTAAACTTGCAATGATTTACCAGTCTAAATTTAGTTTTAACACCCAATATTTACTACTTTTTAAAATATTTATATGGATATTTGTGCACAATTATTCTTGCAATGGAGTGATTTAACATTATGTAACATGAGTTACGTTCAGTGTTGGATCTTTAAAACATTTTCATTAAAAATATAACGTACTTGGTTAACTCCCAATTAAAGACCCATTTTGGTCTAGTGCAAGAATCTCCAAACTTGGCAACTTGTGGACTTCAACTCCCAGAATTCTTCAACCAGAAACTTGTGGACTTCAATTTCTAGAATTTCTCAGCCAGCCATTCTGTCTGGAGAATTCTGGAAATTGAAATCTGCAAGTCTTAAACTTGCCAAGCATAGAGACTCTTGGTGTGGCAGTTAAGGTACCAAGTTAGAAAGCAGGAGACTATGAGTAAAGCAGGAGATCATGAATTCTAATCTCACTTTTGCAGAAAGGCAGCTGGGTAACTTTGGACCCATCCTTTTCTCTCAACCCCAGGAAGGAAGTATTGGCAAATCACTTCTGAAATCTTCCCAATAAAATTTCAAAAACTGGACCAGGCAGTTCCCAGAGTCTAAAACTGACTTGGAAGCATAAACACACATATCTCCCAAATGCTGAGGGCAAGGAAGAAGAAGTAAAGCTAATACAACTAGGTGAGCTAATATTACTTTCTTGTAAGATTACATTAATGAAATCTTGCAAGTTTGAAAGTACAAATCTCCCACTGTGTTCTTTACAACCTAAGAAATTTTTCAATGTTTTACAAAATTTTACAACCCTTTACAATGCTATTACCAGTCTAGGGCTAGATCAACTAGTAACAGACAATACTAGACTCAGCAATTGTCTTGATCTCATCTTCTGCAACAGTTTACACTCAATTTACAGACTACAAATAAAAGAATCTATTTCCAACAGTGACCATAGCATGATTGACTTTTGTCTCAATATACCGTATTTTTCGGAGTATAAGATGCACTGGAATATAAGATGCACCTTAGTTTTGGTGGAGGAAAATAGGGAAAGGAATCTGCTTACCAGGTATTCATCTGGCTACCACCCTTAGCCTGGTCAGCTTCGGCACATTATTTCATCCCCTGGTGAAGGGCTTATTTTTTTTTCTGAGAGAGTAATAATGAAAGAGCTTGCAAGCCAGTAAAAGCTGGGAACATCTGGAAAGAAACAGTCTGAACAGGTAGAGCAATAGAAAAACCCTGCAAAGACTTAGGGCTTGGAAAACATTCTTCTTCACAGAGAGTAACAGTGAAAGAACTTCCCAGCGGGTAATAGCTGGGAACATTGTTAGCACCTGGTTAGGGCTGGAAAGAAACATTCAGAGCAAGTAAAACAACGACACACCCACACCCACACACAAAGACAGGGTTTGGAATACATTCTTGGCAGAGTGTAACAATGAAAGATCGACTTCAGCAATAGAGTGATCAATGCTTAGAATGCAGTATCTGACTCTGGTTTCTTCCCCAAACCCCGAAAACTTTAACCTTAGACTGTCTACAGTCGATCTGTCCCCATTTCTAAGAGGTCTATAAGGGGTGTGCATGTGCACCACTGTGGCTACCGTCACTGTCCTACTATCCTATTTTCCTCTTTGATTATTACTTTTTACTTCTGTTATGTTTATACAACTACTATCCTATAAATGTTCGACAAATAAATAAATAAAATAAATTAATTAATTAATTAAGGAGAGTGTTTTTTGAGTCTCTTACTTTTCCCACTCTCCAACTTTAAATTGCTGGCTCTTATCTAACCCTTCTCTAGGCAGCACCTCTGGCCCCAGTCTCAGAAACGTTCCCACATATATTACAATAATGCTTCTGTTCATAACCACCACTTCCTTTAACCACTCCAGGAGCACTCAAAAATAACTACTTTAAGCTTATAATATAATTTATAGTGTACTTATAATCTGCAGGTTATCCCAAGGTCTCCAAAGTATTTGTCAAATTGAGCCTGTTCAATAGAATATAGTCTTCTAAGAATCAATGGGGCTTAGTTTCAAGTACTTTTGTTACAAGACTACATTCATTCATGGAAACAAAATATTTTGCTTTGGAAAAGAACATGTGTATACTATGGTTATGTCTTAAAAGCATGTAAATTTGTCCCCAGATTTATTTCACACCATGATTTTATCAGAATGTGAATACTGTGGATGAAGAGATAAATAATCCAATAGGCTCCTTTTTTACCACCATGGAAAGATGTTAAAATTGGAAAACACCTTCTTAATTTCTTCATTTGGGTATTCAAATTATGTGCATAATTGTTAGAATTCATTGTTGGAATGTAAGCAACAACTACAGTAGTATTCAGCCAGTAGATGGCAGTGTTTAGAAGTTTGGATCTATGGTACCGTAATCCCTCGCTACTTCGGAGTCTTTGGAGAGGGACGGCATACAAATCTAATAAATCTTAATCTTAATCTTACTTCGCCGTTCATTTTTTGCAGATTCACTACTTCACGGGTTTTCAAAGGGGGCTTAAATTCATTAAATCCATTAAAATTCATAAAATTCTTCTACTGTACAGTAAAATTCTTCTTGTACTGTACAGTAATGTACAGTATTACTATACTTTAAAGAAACTGGTAGGATATCACATGCAGTTCCAACTGAAAAACATTATAGAATGACTGTTTAATGCAAAGGGTGGGTTTTAAAAGGTTTTAAAAATGAGGGATCACTGTATATACTTTACAGAATGTTCTTTTGTTCTATGTAGCGTTCCCGGTTACAGTTTAAAAAACAGTTGAGCAGTAAAGCACATGGTGACTGTACTCTTTGTTTGCTCTGTGAGGCTATATATAAACAATTTTTTAACAGTAATGTATGTGTTGATCATGCTATTTATTTTGGGGGGAAAGTGTTATCTAAATTTGCTAACAAATTCTGTATTGATAAAGGCTAGACAAACGTTTTTCAAACTTGGCAACATTAAGATGTGAGGACTGGGAGCTGAAGTCCTTAAAGTTGCTCAGTTTAAAAAACACCGGAGTGGCAGGATCAGCATTTCACACAGATAAATTGCTTCTTCTACTTAAGTTTTCAAGTAATGAGGGATAAGTTTTCAAGTAATGAGGGATATATTGCTGGTGCTGCTAGTCTGGTATTCAAATATATTTTGGGCTTTCTCTTTGCCATTCTAAGCCTGCTGCCTGTATCTTCCACCAAGAACAAAGTGGAGAGCCATCCCATTCTTTGCAGTGATCTTACATTGGGCCACAGCCAGCTCCTGCATATAGACTGAAAAAGAGCAAATTGATGCCTTCCTTTGCTTCGGACACAGCCAAAAATAACTGTCAGGCCATGCAAATCAGGCTGAGTTAATTACATAAACAGCCCTGTTCCCTGAATAATCAAATTGCAAAAGAAGGAGTAAGAAATAACATGCAAAAGAAATTAAAGGCATGCGATTAGAAAAATAAATATATCTAGACCTAATTTGGATCAATATTGTTTACTACAGCTCTCCATACATTTAAATGCTTCTAAAGCATCCTGGCCTCCCTCCCAGTTGTGCACTAATTGATACATTGTGGTTTGTTGTTTTCCTTTTTTAAATAAACTCCAAAGCTCTTTATCATGACCCCATCAGCTCCTTCCAGCCATAACTTGCTTCTTTCTTCCATTCACTCTTTCTTTTTTGTAATTTCATCCATTTATTTTATAAGAATAATTCATGCAGAATAACTCTTTCATACTTTTCATTTATAACCTCATTCATAGTATCCCTTCACTCTTGGCTCTTTCTTCCTTTTTTTAAAATCACAAACAATTCTTCAATAGTACATTCCCGCTGCATTCTGCTTACTTTTTCATTTCACTCATTATGTCCACATTTACTACTGCATAATAGAGAAGGCAGAAACACATTCTTACTGTGTATAAGAATTTCCTATGTTCCCTTGATGATTTCTCACAATATACACATACTTACCTTTAAACTAACAATTTCACGTTTTATGATTTCTCCACCCCCTTCCCTGTATTTAATAAACCTTCTACAAAGAACCACAAATTCATTTACTTGCTCTAGTTCTTCACCCTGCGTAGATAGCAGCTGTTCACCTCTTTTCTCCATCAAACCTTAGTCTTCGGTGCTTTAATTTTCAGATCCATGCACCTCGTTGCATCCATCAGTGTAACAGGGTTTTTTTTGCAAATCATTTGGGTTCTCAATCAGAGAATGGCATGTACATTCATTCATTCATTCCTCAACCCGCACGCTGTTACTGGTAGCACCATCATTCCTTAAACAGGTTCTAAAAATTATATTTTAAGAAATGCATTAATGGAATTTAAAATTATTTGTGATGTTATGCATATTACCCCAAATCAATCCATTGTAGGATGAAGGCCTCTTCTCTGAAGGTTGTAGACTTCAGGCTACCATACTGGTCCAGTGCAGGTTGGAAACTTCCAACTTCCCAGTCTAGAGTTGAAGCCTAAGAGAAGACGGTAACCTAGGATTCCTAGTCTTAGCCTTACATCTAAGTGTTGACTCTTAGCAAGAGCTCTGGCAGGGTGATCTCTCCTCTATCTTTCAGTTCTTTCAGCAGTCAATCCAAGATTGCTGTAATTGAGTCCATTCACTTTCTGCTGAGCATCACCTTTTTCTTTTTCTTTCTTCCTTTCCCAACATCGTAGACCTCTCTGAAGAATTAGATCTTCACATGAAATGCCTAAAATACTATAATTGGACACTGGTCCTTTATCTATCTATCTATCTATCTATCTATCTATCTATCTATCTATCTATCTATCTATCTATCTATCTATCTATCTATCCATCCATCCATTCATTTATTTATTTATTAATTAGATTTGTATGCCGCCCCTCTCCGCAGACTCGGGGCGGCTAACAGCAATAATAATACAATATAAACAAATCTAATATTGAAATTAATTTTAAAAACCCCAATTTAGAAACCAATCATACATACGGTATGATTTATGCGGTAAAGGAGAATGTCGATTTGATTTTCTCTATGATCTATTGTTTTCTTGGCTATCCATGGGTTCTAGGGAGTCTTCTCAAAATCCAATTGCTACTATTTATTTATATATGGATTATTGTTCTTAATGTTTTCCTTGCTTATTTGCAGGATCCACTGGTTTCTATTGACCTGGCCTAGTTCACAAAGTGAAGCCATCAATATCCGTTATAGTTTGAGGGGCCCTTGGTGCTCTTTGAGCTTGCTTGTTTTCTTGCAAAAGTTTCATTACCCTAACTAGGTAGCATCCTCAGTGCTAATAAAGTGTGATGTTTGCTGTCAGTTTATATTATGGTGTCTTGTCTGTCTGTGTGGATGTGGGAAGTCAGGGATTCTTCTGCTGGGCTGTTTACTAATAGCTCTTCGGCAGTTTCTTGACTGAAGGAGTTGCTTACTTGATTGTTGGTTTTAAGTTAACCTTGGAATTAATCTATGCTGATCTGAGTGCTCATTACTGGTGGAGAGGTGCTGGAGACTTTTTCTCTTTGGGGCTGGTTGATTGTCTTTTATGCATCATCTATAAATGTTGTTGATGTCTATGTGTCTGTTGATGGCTGATTTATCAGAGTGCCAGGCTTCTAGAAATTCCCTGGCATTTTGGGACTTGGCTTGGTCTAGGATTGTCACATTTTCCCAACTACTGTACACTTAAATCTGTCTATATGTTGTGAAATTAAAGAATTTTCATCCTCCTCCTCCTCCTCATGATGATGATGATGATGAGGATTATTATTAATTTATTTATTAGACTTGTATGCCACCCCGTTTTGCCTCTCTCTCTGCCCCCCATCATGCCTTCTGACTGTCAGTTGGTGTCCATGGATGCGTTCTGCTAGCTTTCTGCCTGTCCTATATAGTGGTTACTGCAATTCTTACTTTGTATATTGCATTGTACAACGTTATCCAGAAAGTAAGGTTACAAGACCCGTAGCTCTTGCACGGTGTTCCCGGGGGAAGTTGGTATGACTATCGTGTAACTGGAAGCAGCAGAAGAGAATGAGCAGTGCCAGTGGTCAGTAGATCATCGACTGGCATTGTGGTGAAGGTTAGAGATGAGCGTCTTCACTCAGTTTCCCTCCAAGTATGAAATGTGTGCTCTAGTACGCTGCCTGAATGCTAAGGGAATGAACGCTGCTGCGATTCATCATGAAATTGTTTCAATTTATGGAGAGGACGTAATGTCAAGACAGTGTGTGATAAAATGGGTCAATTTTCTGCACCATGTCATCAGTCACAATGGACGGCTGTCCACTTCTGTCTTCATCGTGAATTTCCAAAATTTAAGTTCCATACCCATTTTGCACTTCGCACTTGGAGGGAAATGGAATGAGGACACTCATCTCTAACCTTCACCACAATGCTAGTCGATGATCTACTGCTCGTTCACTTCTGCTGGTTTCCTGCTACATGATAGTAATACCAACTTCCCCCGTGAACATTCCCTGGAAGAGCTATGTGCCTTGTAATCTTACTTTCTGGATAATCCTTGTAGATGATTACTATTTTTTTTCCTGGGGTTGCTGGGTTTTCCATGAAGACACCAGAATATAACCTGACAGCAAATAGTACTCCTTACTAGCACTGATGATGTTACCTCTGGAACTGCCTGCTATTGCACGAATCCCAGCGACCGATAAGGTCCAACAGAGTTGGCCTTCTCCAGGTCCCGTCGACTAAACAATGTCGTTTGGCGGGCCCCAGGGGAAGAGCCTTCTCTGTGGTGGCCCCGGCCCTCTAGAACCAACTCCCCCCAGAGATTAGAATTGCCCCCACCCTCCCTGTCTTTTGTAAACTACTTAAGACTCATTTATACCGCCAGGCATGGGGGAGTTGAGATATCCCCTCCCCCTAGGCCATTACAAGTTATGCATAGTATGTTTGTGTGTATGTTTGGTTTTATAATAAGGGTTTTTAGTTGTTTTATTATTGGATTGTCACATGCTGTTTTTATCATTGTTGTTAGCCGCCCCAAGTTTACGAGAGGGGCGGCATACAAATCCAATTTATTATTATTATTATTATTATTATTATTATTATTATTATTATTATTATTACCTAGTTAGGATAATGAAACATTTGCAAGAAAACAACCAAGGACCACTCATCATTTCAACCCTGAGCTACAAATATTCCCCTCTATTGGTATATAATAGTTTACTTTCTCTTTTGTGCTGTTGTTTAGTTCATTTTGTTTTTGTAATATTTCAAATATTTCTTTCCTGGGTAGATTTGGGAGGGGTTGTGTGCTTTTTTGTATTTTTTTCCCTATCCCTTTTTATAAAACTTAAGATTTTTAGTTGAAAAAATTGATTAGATTTGGTTGAATCCCAAAGCTTGGCATGTATTTCAACATGAAACTTTTCATTTGGTTTTAATTTTGTTGTAACTGTTTCCTTTATGTGATTTTATGAATTTTGTAAGCCACCCAGAGTCACTTAGATAATGGGATGAGTGGTGCCTAAATTTGATAAATAAAATAAACTCAATTCCAATGCTCTAGGAAGTAAAGTAGGTTTTCTTCTAAAGTAGG
Source organism: Erythrolamprus reginae (assembly GCF_031021105.1). NCBI lineage: Eukaryota > Metazoa > Chordata > Lepidosauria > Squamata > Dipsadidae > Erythrolamprus > Erythrolamprus reginae. The sequence continues at coordinate 246,504,335 of NC_091951.1, forward strand.
TTTTCTTCTCAAGTGACCATACATGCTGGGAATTGTAAATGGATTCCCTACTTGATACAGTGGTTTGAAGCAGTACAGATAGGAGGCAGATATTTTGTCTTCCATAATTCCAAACTGAGTTATATTTGTCCTTAAAAAGTGGGGCAAAGTTTCCCAAAGTATTTTGTAGACTGTTTATATGTACTAGGATTGCAAACATCCCACCATGTGTAGTGGTAGAATTTTCTTAAGGGTCTTATCATGAGACAAATTAGCTAAAATTCATGAGCTAAATTTCAGGTGTGTTTCTGGCCCACATAACTAGCATTATGCCTTTTGCAATTGATTCAGTTTTCTGTTCAATGAAGTCTATTTGTAGCTAATTACTCAATCTTTCTGCGCTACTGTCAGTCATACTCATCCAGATGCATGCTATTTCAAATTGTATTCCTCACCTTCAGCACACAGGGCAATTTAAAGTCTGTTTTCAACTCACAGCCATCATTCAAAAGACCGACCGACAGACAGACAGACATAAATGAGGGGGAGAGGAGAGGGGAAGAAGAGGATGAGGAAGAAGAAGAGGGAGAGTGGAAGGAGGTAGCGGGAGGGAGAGAGAGTTGCTCATTTTTATAAAGTCAAGTCTCTTTGTATCTAGCTTGACTTCTTATCGCCACTTGAGAGTTTGCTCCAAAGTAGTGTGAGATTGATTCTCTTCATATAGAAAAGAAAGAAAGAAAGAAAGAAAGAAAGGAAAGAAAGAAAGAAAGATTTGTTTACAACACAGAAATTATCAAGGGATGAGGTGAGGGTAAATAATGATTACTATAAAAATACTGACTATCTTGTTCTAAGGAAAGACATTATTATGGACATTGTCTTAGAAAAAGACTTTCTGAAAATGGTTTTTAAAATTGAGCATTTTTGGTGCCCTTGGAAGAAAATGCATGCTGCCGTGGTCAGAAAAAAAGTTGCCCAGAAGTGAAAACAAATTTTCATCTCAAAAGCAAAAACGAACGCTAGAACTTGATTCAGGGTAGAATTCCATGCTTAAAAATGGCATTGCTTGGTGTTTTGAAAAAATAGAGAATTTTTGGTGCCCGGGGAAGAAAACGCGGTCAGAAAAAAAGTTGCCTATAAGTGAAAAAAAAATTCAACACACAAAGCAAAAATGAATGCTAGAACTTGATTCAGGGTGGAAGTCCAGGCTTAAAAATGGTATGGCAATTTTTTAAAAAAATATGAGATTTTTTTTGGTGCCCGGGGAAGAAACCGTGTGATGCCGTAGGAGAAAAAAAGTTGCTTGGAAGTGAAAAAAAAAATTCCTCTCAAAAACAAAAACTGGTACTAGACCTTGATTCGGGGTGGAATTCCATGTTTAAAAATGATATTGCTTGCTGTTTTAAAAAATTGAGCTTTTTTGGTGCCCGGGGAAGTAAATGCGTGATGGGGCATAACTCACTTTTTTTCAGCGCTGTTGTAAGTTTGAGTCACTAAATGAACGGTTGTAAGTTGAGGACTATATAATTTTTTTAAAAGTATTGATATAATAGCTAATGATATACCAATTAAATTTAAAGAATAATATTGAAAAATAGTTACTTATAGGCAGCATTGTTGTTGTTGTTGTTGTGGTTGTTGTTGTTATTATTATTATTAGAAATATAAATTGCCTATAAGTGGGAAATGTTTTCCTCTCAAAAGCAAAAACGGATGCAAGAACTTAATTTGGGATGGAATTCCTTGCTTAAAAATGGTATTGTTTCTGTTTAAAAATTGAGCTTTTTAAAATTGAACTTTTAAAAAAGTACTGCAATGGGCTGTAGGATGTTTTGGGTTTTCTTAGTAGCTTTAACAAAAGTAAAATAAAGTACTGTCCACTTCTGCTGATTAGAATATTATACAGCATGACAAGTTTGTAATTTTAGTTTTTCATTGCATCTTTATGTGTCATGTTATTTGTCACTTAGAGGGAACTGAGCTCTTTAAACCAGGGATAGAGATCCTGCATTCTTAAATTTTCCATTTGGACTTTTAATTCTACTATCTTAATTTGGCAGGATGATGGGATTTGAGGTCCAACATCTAGAGGATTACAATTTTCCTAGCCCTGCTTTTTACTGAAATATATATTTTTATAAAAATATATTTTCTATAGAAATAGCCCAACTATGATAAATGATGCCCCTCTCCGAGGACTTCTACAGGTAGTCCTCAACTGACTATACCAATTCAACCCAAAATTTATGTTGCTAAATGAGAAATTTGTTAAGTGAGTTTTGCCTCATTTTACAACCTTTATTGCCACATTTGCTAATCAAATCACTGCAGTTGTTAAATTAGTAGCATGGTTGTTAAGTGAATCTGGTTTCCCTATTGACTTTTCTTGTCAGAAGCTCAAAAAATGGCGGGGGTGTCACATGATCCTGGGTCACTGCAACCGTCATAAATGTGAGTCAGTTGAATGTAAATCACACAACTATAGGGATGATGAAACGGTTATAAGTGTGAAAAATGGGGCATAACTCACTTTTTTCAGCGCCGTTGTAAGTTTGAACAGTCACTAAATGAACGGTTGTAAGTCGAAGACTATATAATTTTTAAAAAGGTCTTGATATAATAGCTAATGATATACCAATTAAATTTAAAGAATAATATTGAAAAATAGTTACTTATATTGTTGTTGTTGTTATTTTTATTTTTATATTATTATTATTATTATTAATAATAATAATAATAATAATAATAATAATAATAATAATAATAATAATTATGATTATTATTATTAGATTTTTATGCCACCCGTCTCCGAAGACTTGGGGCGGTTACGTTATTGTGGTTCTTAAAGTCAGCATTTGACTTTGAGGGATTATATGAACAAGTCCATCCATATTTTTGGCAGTGTTTTGTCATTGCTTTCAACCTAAGGCTGACCCAAAGTTACCAAACTGTTTTTTGTAACAACTCGGAATTCCACACTTGCAATCCATCACCTGAAACCAACAAATTGGTTATAATTTGCATTATCACAATGTAACATTGTGAATGTTTTCCTATTCTTTGCCTTTTTTTCCTTTACAATCCTTATAATACAAATTATGAAAAGAGAGTGATTATGCTCTTGTTATAATTATCCTAAGCATTTGGAAATTAGATTTGGAAATGAATTACTGGAACCTATAACTATAATCTCTGAAGCTCTCAACCACAATTACAGACTTTAGAGCTTTGTTTCGATAAACGCCTTAAGATCCACCACCCAGAGACTGATGAAAAAGTATATGGCGTCCTTGATACTCTCTGAGCTTAACTGTTTGCTTGCAGTTATTTCATTGGGAAACCAATTAGCTAATAACATCAATCCTAGCGAATGTGGGATTTGCTCCCTATTTATATACAGTAGTTTGCCTTACCAGTGTTGGTGGGGGTGTCATCTTCTTCGTCACTTTATGAGGTAGAAATTATGACCTGGGCAGCTAATTTTTCTTCATTATAAGATTACATTAAGAGAATCTTGCATGTCTTAAAGTACTGTTCTCTCCAACTGCTTTACATCCCAAGAAACTAGGGAAGGTCTATTGCATTGCTAACATTCTTGCTGTGAACCATCTGGCCATCTCCTTAGCTGGGTTTTGTAATCTTGTTTCCCAAGATAACCCTTGCATACCATTACATTGATTAAGGTATTGAGGAAGAACACAAACATGTCATTTTTCATCCAAGAAACTTCAATAGTTGCTTTTTTGGGGGGGGGATACCTATCCTTCCACCTTCCCTCCCCTGCCATCCCAACTGATGAAGTTTCTTGGATGAGAAACTAAATGTTTTGTTCTTCTTCAAGGGGAAAAAATAAATAGTGCAAATATCTTTTTGAAGAAGAAAAATTACCTATGAGACACACATTCGCAACCTTCAATCTCAAAAGACTATGGTATCGTGCTATGGAAAGAGTTCCTAAAAGAACGTCTAGTGTGGCAATCTGAGAGTGTCAATCCCTTCCACACTGAGGACAGATCCATTCTGCCCTTTTCCCAGTCCCTTGATTTTGCTGGTTCCAGGTCTACCTCTTTGCCTCGGCCTGCCAAACAACACCTATCGAAACAACTATTGTGTGATCTGGATGAGTGAAAATCTACATACTTACAGAAACATAGAAGATTGACGGCAGAAAAAGACCTCATGGTCCATCTAGTCTTCCCTTATACTATTTCCTGTATTTTATATTAGGATGGATATATGTTTGTCCCAGGCATGTTTAAATTCAGTTACTGTGGATTTACCAACCATGTCTGCTGGAAGTTTGTTCCAAGCATCTACTACTCTTTCAGTAAAATAATATTTTCTCACATTGCTTCTGACCTTTCCCCCAACTAACCTCAAATTGTGCCCCCTTGTTCTTGTGTTCGCTTTCCTATTATTTAGTTAGTGTTCCAGTGTTTATAAAGAAAAATGGGAATAATAAAGGTAAAACAAAGCAAACATGTAACAACGGTTGAATTGATAGTTATTTGTAGGTTGAATTGATAGTTTGTTGTAGGTCCTGCAAAATTATGACCTGAAATGAATGTGCGTGGAATTCTGAAGTCAGTTCTTCTGAAATTTTATATACTACGGAGCAGGGGTGGAAGACCAGATCTTCTGAACCGGTTGCAACCCACTGGTGACATCACAGATCCAATTTGGTTGGTGCTAATCCACGGGTGACGTCATCTTTTTTTTTTTTAAAAAAAATGTAAATTTTCCCTATTTAGATGGCCTTTCCTCTTTCTTTGAAAAAGGGCCCCTTTCCTGCCCCTGGGTTAATATTAACCTTTATTTCTTTGCCCGAAGCACAGCTGATCAACTCCTCAGCTATGTTGCTGGCCGATTCCAGCTACTGAGCATGCACAGAAGCAAAATTGCATGAGGGGAGATGCGCATGAGTGGAACGTTTATATGCATGCAAAACGTTGCAATGCGAACTAGTGGCAAAGGCAAGTGGAACCCACCCTTGCTACAGAGGAGAACCAAGATGTAGACGACTCAGAGGCTTTTGCAAGAGTGATGATTATGGATATCCATGGGGAGGGGTAACAAAAGTTAAGATGGCAGAACTGCATAATCAAACTTGCTTTTTTCACATTTTTTTGCCTCTATAGACACCTCTCCAGTATTAGGCGGTTTACCAGCTGTTCACCAGTGTTCAAATGCAGTATCATATGCTGTTTCCCTGAAAATAAATCACCCCCGAAAGTAAGACATAGGAGAGGTTTCATAGAATTGCCTAATTGCTCTGAAAGTAAGACGTAGGAGATGTTTTGTTTCGCACCATTTCCGAACAGAACATATATAACACTGCTGTCCATAAACTGCATCCCAAAATGCTGCATCAATCAGATTTAAAACACATCCAACACACTTCTAACATGTGGCTGCATGTTTAGATGCATTTTTACTGCAGCAGGATACAGGATATAATTCATTGAAAAAAAATAAGACATCCCCTGAAAATAAGACATAGCACATCTTTGGGAGTAAAAATTAATATAAGACACTGCCTTATTTTCAGGGAAACATGGTAAGTAGCCACAATGTTGTTCAAATTGTACTTCCAAAACCAATCTGAGATCCAAAATGCATTTGTAGCTTGACATTTACCAATTTGCAGGTAGTTCTTTCTCCAAATACAGAAGTATGTTTGCTTAAAGATCATACCAAAAAAGGGTGGGTTTTTTTTAAAAAATGAACCTAGCATGAATGAATCCATTCCCTTGGAGAAAATAATTTGGGGTGGAAATGGTTATTTTAGAAGAACAAGCACAAAGCATATTCCAGATAAAACTGCCTGGAAATAAGCACCACTTTTCTTGCAAACTTTTTTTTAAAGCAAAGGACTAGAAAAATGTTTTTAGAAATTCAAATGAGCATCACTCAATTTATTCTTAAACATGAGTTCTTCAGCAGCTTGGGGAACAGCTTGGAGGGTGATTGGTAATGTGGCATATACAACTGAAATAAAATATTGGTTTAATATGAAAATCAACACAGAATTTCTGGAAGGATCTGAGGTTATATGCCAAAAAACAGTCTGGTTAGCTGTGACCTATTGCTGGAAACAACCATTGTATTCTGATGCCTCTACCCAGATTATGGTAGCACTATACACCCAATCTTCCTTCCTATCTGTCGATTTGTGTTCCATACATTTGTTTAAAAAGACAATAACTTTAGTTTGGGGTCATTCATTTTAACTGCTACAATGACCTAGATAATTGTGGTGGCAAACAGATTCCAAAATAAACATGTTTTCTTATTTGTGATGAGTTGTAACAGAGCTTTTTTTTACTCCACTGCCAAGCAGAATATATATATATATATATAATCAACCCACCCACATAGTGATGATGTCATGAATTACCATTTAAGATTTCTTGTTATATTCCTTATAACGTTGTTTGCCCTTATAGGGTGAAGAATAAAGTTTAAGGCTATGTGAGGTGGATCAGTAATAGGTTTTTTTGGGTAGAAATGGTACAATAAAATCACTTATCCAGTTCAGCATCACTGTTCTACTAGTTACCATTTTGATATGTGTGGGAAAATGGAAAGAGAACACAACTCCACTTCTGATCCCTTCCATGCTGCATCTGAAAGGGTTAATAATATGTAAGAATATATAGGTGCAGTTCATAAACCAATACAGCTGTTGTTGTTGTTTTATAAATTAATAAGCATGTTTAGTTTATAAACTGTGGTTTAGTATGTTACATTTGCTCAGCCATTTTTGTTTCTTCAATAAATTATGGCTTAACCTAATACTATATGTTGTGGTTAGCTCTGGCCCAACTCCTGCCCCAAGGAATGTGGCAGTGGATGTGGGGGAGACATCCACATGCCGCAGGTCTGTTTTGCTCCCAGTAGAATCTGCTGATGAAGGCTCCTCTGACCAAGGAAGCGTGAGTGACAGGGAAGAGGGGAGTTTGGCAGACAGCCCAGGAGGAGATCAGTCATCTGTATCATCCCTGGATTCTGAACAAGAATTAATGACACATCCACGCATGCGTAGAGTGATGCATAGGAGACAACAACTGAAGGATTATTACAAGAGAAAATGAGGCCATCTGTGGTTAGGTGGGACTGCTGTAATTAGTGCTACAGATAAAAGTGCAGCCTGATGTTTTAGCCTCATGGCAGTTTATCTGATTCACTGTTTCATCAAGATCGTGGTTTTTGCTGTTCAGGATTGTGTGTGTGGACTCTCTGGACTTTAGAATTGGACTCAATTTCCCAGTTATTGGGTGAGAAATTGGACTGCATTTAACCTGTGCCTTGTGTGTACCAGAAAACCCCTTTGACATTTTAAAAGGGAGCTGTTTCTGTTTTTCTGTTTATAAAAACTTTTGGGTTTTCCTTTTATCGTGTGGTGTGTGTCTTCTTGGACTAATTACCCTGTAATTACGGGCGATTGAGAAACACCGGCAGAACAACTATATATTAAGTTAATCATTACCATATATATCATGCCGTATCAGCAGGGGTGAAATGCTCCCGGTTCACTCGTGCCTCTCAGTCATTGGAGAGCCAGTTGAGAAGGTAATGTGAGGCTCCGCCCACCCATCCAAATGCCGCCATTTTGGGTTCTTTTACCTTCTGCGCATGCACCAAGCATTCTGTGCATGCACAAAGCATAAAAGAAACCCAATGACGGCATCTGAGTGGGGTACAGAGCCTCATGCTGGCTTTGCAACTGGCTCTCCGATGACTGACAGGCACGGGTGAACGGAGAGCATTTTACCTGAGTATCAGGTGCCATAACATGGTCTCCTTTGATTAGCAATGAAGAAAATGTCTTCAAATAGCAACAGTGAAGTAGTAGTTCAGCAATACTTGCAAGCAGAATACTCTCCCCTATTTCAACTTCCCCTCCCAATTATTTGCAGCTGTACAGAAATGAATTCATCTGAAAATGAATAGAGATTATAATTATTAAAGTGCATTTCAGCAAATATAAAATAGGGTAAAATGTACATATGTATGCTTTGTTTCTGTTTAATGATAAATGAAATACACAGTGCCCATAGAAATAGTATGATATAATGCAGGGCTGGCCTTAGGCATTTTAGTGCTTCAGGCAAAATCAAGTTATGGTTAGGAATGTCAGAAAAGGCACCCTCTTCTTTCTCTTTTTACTCCCCTTCTAGTTTTTCAGCTTTACAATTACAGTTTTCAGCCTTGGAAAGGTTTCTCCCCCCCACCCCATTTTCTCTGACATTTTCATCCTATTTATTTTTCAGAAATATATTTAACCCTCATGTGGTTATGCTAGAGCATAGAGTACATCATTACTGCTTTTTGTTATTTTATTGAGTTTTTTGAAAGCCTTTTCCATTTTGATGCCTCCTAACATTTGGCACCTCAAAACTAATGTCTACTTGGCCTGAACCTAGGATCAGACTTACTATTGCAGTTAGAAACCCAGAGTACCTTGGGTAAAGTGAGCAGATTTTAAAATTGGGAAAGAGGGACACCATTGAACGTGCGTGGGGGAGGGGGGTGTTGCCCTCCCCAAAATAGATTTTTTTTTCTTTCTCTCTTACCTTCCTTCCTTCCTTCCTTCCTTCCTTCCTTCCTTCTTTCTTTCTTTCTTTCTTTCTGTTTCTCTATTCCTTTCTCTTTACTTTCTTTCTCTCCTTCCTTCCTTCTTTCTTTCTCTCTTTCTCTTTCTTTCTCTTTCTCTCCCTCTTTCTTCTCTCTCCCTCCTTCCCTCCCTCTCTTTCTTTCTCTCCCTTCCTTCCTCTTCTCCCCTCCCTCCCCCCCACGAACCCAGCCCCTCCCCTGGGGCTCAGTAGGCACTCTGGCTGAGGAACAGCTTCGCCTGGAGAGAGAGGGTGGGGCTTCCACTCCTCCTTCAGGCTCAGAGGCCAACGGGTGGGACATCTGCAGCACAGGAGCCACCCGGCTTCCCTGCTCCGGGTGCCTGGGTGGGGCTGAAGGTGGGAGAGGAGGCAGGGTGAGGAAAACAGGTGAGCAAAGACCCTGCATAGCTGGCCAGAAGTCAGCGCAGAGACCTTTTGCTGAATTTGATAATTAAAGGAAATTATATATAATGCAGTAGTCTCTTTGCATGTGGGTTGACCCGTCTGGAGATGGATAGAGGAGCAGTGTTTCAGTTCCTAAAACCATCGGAAATCTATGTTTTCCAATGGTCTTAAATGTTTCCTCTGAAAAGGCCATTCAACCCCCCAAGGGTCACAACCCACAGGTTGAGAACCGCTGTTCTACAAGACCAGAGCTCTAGCACAAGGGAACTATCCTATCACTAGAACTTCCTAATATTCAGACATGGAAACGTGGAAATTCCACGATGGAGAACATGGCAATCAAACAATGTTGAATTGTGCAGAAATGAGTAGACTTACTTTAGAATTACAGAACTGTCAAGAGAAAGAATTCTTTACTGTGTGGGAAAAATTCTATAACTGGCTTGAAAAACCCCCCAATAACAAATAATCTTATAAAATTACAAATATCAATACAATTGTAAACAAATAATGTGATAGATTGACATGAATGCACAAAGATTGTATAACGACAAAACAGAAATGTAAAATATAAATATGTTTACATGTTTTACCTTTGTTTTTGTATTTCTCTTCGTTATTTTAAAAATCGAATAAAATTTACTTTAAAAATAATTCATAATTTACACCTCAATCTTGGGAACTTTTGTACTTTCTTCTGAGGTTCTGAAATTCTTACACTATCAGGAAGGTGCAATGTAGCATCTGGCAATGATTTCCCTAGTACAAGACATGCCTGTTGAGATAATATAGTTATTTTAGCAAGGGAAGTCAAGGAAATATGCAGTTACAGACAATGATGTTTGAACTATGTTTTTTGAGAATTCTGTCCTTGTTCAAAAGCTTATGAAGAATAGTCTGAGAAACTGTCAAGATAACTATAGATCATGTTAAACTGACATAAGAGGTGGTGGTGAGGATAATCCTGAAATTGACTTAGCTTGTCATTGATTTTTGACAAATGAATTTCGGAATTTCATGGAAGCTTTGACAACCATAGAAATCAAATCATCACTATTTGAATATCTGGGACTACGAAGCTGAGGACTCGAGCATTAGCATATCTCACTGCTTGATAAATAGGTCTGGTGACAATTTTTCCCAAGAATTCCAAGGGATCTGCTCTCCTGATCTTAATATCCTCAGTGCAAGCAAGGGGTCTGAGTTCGGCCAACACACTCAGTTAAGAGTTATCAGCTCAGGAGCTTATCAGGTTTTGTGGAGAACGTCAAGCGTTACAACTCAAAAGTGGGCAAAACTATGCTTAATTTTTCCAATTGTACTGCCTCATATTTGCATTCTAATCTACTTTTATTTTAACTTTTTATGTAATTATGTACAGTGGTACCTTGGTACTCATTGTTAATTGGTTCCAGGAAGTGGGACGACTACCAAGCAAATTTTACCCATAAGGAATAATGTAGTGAGTCACAAGCCAGCCAACACTGATATGTTCTAGCTTGTGCATTAAGCAATTTAAAAAAGCTGAGTACCAGGACAAAATGCATTGAGTATCACATTCAATGAGCTTCAACGCATTTGAGTACCAAAGTCCCACCCCCCTTCTCTGTGTGTATGAGGTGTGGGAGAGAGAGAGTAAAAACAAAGTCCCAAATCATAACCTACAAACTACATAGGCTGAATTCGTGCAACATAGTAAGCCAAAATCAAACAATTTGCATCATGGCTTAGAGCAATGTATGAATCAGTCTGGCTTGAGGCCAGGTAAAGCTATTTAGAGGAGTGTTAAAATGATACAACTCAGTGCCTGTCTATTCAAAACATAAGTGAATAAGTGAAGCTTCCTCTGAAGTAAGTGGATTGTGAGTGATGCTGTAAATCTTTCACTTTTAAGCCTAAGATATATTTGGCTGATTTTAGCCTGTTGGACTAAGAAGCCCTTGGAATTAATCAACTTAGTCTCTTAATTTATATACACACTGACCTTGGCAATAAAAATCCTACTCGCAGATTATAACAGCAAGAGGAGAAACTCATTTTTGTTTAAAAGGCTACAACCCTTTGGACAAAAGGGTTTTGAGTCCTTCCAGATTTACCCATGGGGTGTAATCACCGATATCCATCTTGTAAAAAATGGTCGAGAAGCACATTCCCAATAAATATGGGGTGCCATTATATTAAATTACCAAAATTTATTGCTTAAGCAGAGATTCAAAGTTGCCTTCTTGGACTGAACAGTATTCATTGGGCCAGGCAGTAGACCCAGATGTAAGTGAAATGTTTTTATGCAAAATATTTGAAATAGTTGAGTAGAAACATAAGAATGGTAGATTAGATAATACTCTTAGATCCCTCTCAGATGAATCCAGGGGTGGGCAGCAGATGGAATGGGGTGGAATGCAGTTCCACGGACAGAAATCTTTTTTAAAATATATTTTTTTAAAAAATATTTATTTATTTATTTATTTATTTATTAAAAAATCATCTGTGCATGTGCAGGGAGAGTGATTGATGAGCCAGCAAGTATCTAATTTGCTGGTCGGCCAATCACTTCCCCCCCCATCCTGCTTCTGTATATACCGGTGCCGGCCTTTAGAGGAAGGTTTTGTTTTTCTAGCTTGTGGCTTGCAAGTTGCCTTCTTTACTTTTTGCAGTCTCTTAAACTACTTTACAAATTCTTTGGTTGGCAAGAGGAGGACCTGCTACGCCAGTAAGGAATGATTTTTTAAAAATTTATCAGGGTTTATTTCTTTATTGTGCATGGTTGGTGAGGCATCGGCTAATGGTGGAGCCCAGCCTTTGAATCTGTGAGTGTGTGCAGAATTATTATTTTTTAATTTCTAGGAGAGCAGCATTTCAGAGGATATTTAGTTATAGTTATAGTTTATTAGATTTGTATGCCACCCCTCTCCGAAGACTCGGACGGCTCACAACATAACAGTAATACAATACATTACAAATCCAATAGTAGAGAAATTAAACCAATTAAAAAAACATTAATAACACAGTAAAATCCCTAACTATATAATCATACACATTCAATCTAATCCATACACTAAGGACGAAAACATAATAAAAAAAGGGGGGGAGAAGGTGATAATTATCCCCACGCCTGGCGACAAAGATGGGTTTTCAGCATTTTGCGGAAGGCGAGGAGGGTGGGGGCTGTTCGAATCTCTGGATGGAGTTGATTCCAGAGGGCCGGGGCCACCACAGAGAAGGCTCTTCCCCTGGGTCTTGCCAGCCAACATTGTTTAGTCAATGGGACCCGGAGAAGGTTAACTCTGTGGGACCTAATCGGCCACTGGGATTCGTGCGACAGAAGGCGGTCTCGGAGATATTCTGGTCCGATGCCATGTAGGGCTTTATATGTCATAATCAACATTTTGAATTGTGACTGGAAACTGATTGGCAGCCATATTTGGCATACAGACTCATGAATGAGGACTAAATACATCCAGGCAGCAGCAAAGGATGGAGCATCATTTTTCTCAGCAGTATGCTTAGAAGAGCAAAGGGGCAGAAAGGCAACCTCACCAAAAGCACCTCATACTATTCCACCCCCCCAGTAATCAGTCACATGACTTGCAAGCCACCACCCCCACTTGGTCACATGACCTTCAAGCCATCCCCATCTGGTCACATGACATCTGGTCACATGGCCGACAAGCCACTCCCACCCAGTCACATGGTATGTAAACCATTCATACCCAGTCACATGATCTTTAAGTCATCCCCCAGTCACATGGCCAGCAAGCCACACCCACAAAATAAGCCATGTCCACAGTGTGGCAGCAAAACTTTTGGCAGCCCTTGCCTGGATGAATCCCAAAGGACCAGGGAGAGAAAAATGAGACTTAATAAGGAAGGCATTCAACAGAGGACCTATGATGTTGCACCAAGTAGAATTATAGTTCCCAGAATTCCTGCCCTGGGTAAGGAGCAGAATGACATTATGATACACAGGTAGTCTTTGACTTACGAGCACAATTGAGCCCAAAATTTATGTTGCTAAGCAAGACAGTTGTTAAGTGAGTTGGGTCCCCATTTTATGACCTTTCTTGCCACTGTTGCTAAGTGGTTAGTTAGTAACATGATTGTTAAGTGAAATTGGCTTTGCCATTGACTTTGCTTGTCAGAAAGTTACTGATCACATGACTCGGGAACACAGCAACTGTTGTAAATGTGGACCACTTGCCACGCATCTAAATTTTAATTCTGTAACCACAAGGATGAGTCGTAAGTGTGAACATCAGTCATAAATCAATTTTTCAGTGCCATTGTAACTTCAAATGGTCACTAAACAGATCGTTGTAATTCAAGAACTATTTGTACACTATTTTATAGTTTTCTAGAAGCTGCTAACAGTATGGTTTATTAATCACAGGAGCTGTTTTGATATAGGGATTAAGGCAATAATCAAGAAAGACAAGAAAGTTTCCTTATCCATGGCTAAGCTGGTTGAATGACTGGATATTTCATTAAAATCTTTAAAATATTCTTGTGGTTTCCAAAGATTGATGTTCATAGAGGTAACAGGTAAGATAACGGCACTAAGATTTACATAGAGCCACGGTGGCGCAGTGGTGAAAGTGCAGTACGGCTACTTCTGCTGGTGACTAGCTGCAAGCAGTTTGGCAGATCAAATCTCACCAGGGTCAAGGTTGACTCAGCCTTCCATCCTTTTGAGGTCAGTCCCATGAGCTGGCCCCTGCATGATTATTAACCAAATAAAGAATGTTAGCGTAAATGGTGATTCAGAATGTCCACCCTTTAACAGTATGCAGTGATACCTTGCCTTACAAACTTAATTGGTTCCGGGATGAGATTCCTAAGGTGAAATGTTTGTAAGATGAAACAATGTTTCCCATAGGAATCAATGGAAAAGCGATTAATGCGTGCAAGTCCAAAATTCACCTCTTTTGCCAGTCGAAGCACCCGTTTTTGCACTGCTGGGATTCCCCTGAGGCTCCCCTCCATGGGAAACCCCACCTCCGGACTTCTGTGCTTTTGCTTTTTGCGATGCTGTAGGGGAATCCCAGCATTGCAAATACGAGCACTTTGCTGGCAACGGAAGTCCGGAGGTGGGGTTTCCCAGCGAAGGGAGCATCAGTGAAATCACAGCATCGCAAAAACACCGAAGTCCTCAAAACTCCACCTCCGGACCTCTGTGTTTTTGCGATGCTGCAATTTCACTGAGGCTCCCCTCGCTGGGAAACCCCACCTCCGGACTTCCATTGCCAGAGAAGCACCCATTTTTTGCGCTTCTGGGATTCCCCTGCAGCATCACAAAAACACGGAACTTCAGAGGTGGTGTTTCCCATGGAGGGGAGCCTCAGGGGAATCCCAGCAGTGCAAAAACGGGTGCTTCCCAGTGGTGGTGGTGGGTTTGTAAGGTGAAAATAGTTTGTAAGAAGAGGCAAAAAAATCTTAAACCCCGGGTTTGTATCTCGAAAAGTTTGTATGATGAGGCGTTTGTAAGACAAGGTATCACTGTACTTGTTTTGATTGAAATATCATACTAACCTTTGATTGCAAGATGAATTTCCCAGGATCAAATCTTGTCTTTCCCAGTTAACACAGCAGAAATGAGAGTGACAGCTGTCAATGAGAGCTAGGAAAGAATCATGTTCGGGGAATTTCAATAGAACTGGAACACAAGTAAAAATCTGCTAATTATCAGTGCTGAATGTTCAGTTCCATCTTTTCATAAGATATTTCGCAGATGATCTTTGCTTCTGCAACTATTCCAGGAGGAGAAAAGGTTATTACTTGAAGCAACATACTCATTCTCTAATAAATGAGCATCCTTCTGAGGCTACTGCTGTATTACCTCATTTGGCTTTGATGGTCACATTCTCAACTTCCAGAGGGTCCATGGAAATGAAAGATATCTTTTCTAATCTCTACCAAATCAACCGCCTAATATTGGGAAGGGCACAGGAGACAAACTGAATTCCAGCAGAGGGAGGGAATGGAAAGAGCCCATTTCTTAAAGTTTCAACATCACAGCTTGCTTAGACATCACTATGCTATTATTTTTTTCCCCTTTAGAGTTAATATTTGAGTGATAAACACTTCGGTCAGCATACAATGTGTGACACCTCTCTTTTGTTCAGCAAAAGCAAATCAACAGCATGCTTCTTTTAAAATGCAATCATGCTTAGGACTGTATTGGGTTTTATTTCATTTTTATTACCATTAGTCAACATCACTAGGCTAGCTGAGCCCTGGGCCCATTTTTGCTGGTAATGCCTGGATGTGTCTTCAGCATGTTAACATGGAAATGTGGGGGTGAGCTGCTGGGGGTTTGCAGGGGCTCGGGAGAACTTCTAGCTAAAATTATGACAGTTCGGAGAAACTCCCAAATCCCACTCCTGACCAGCCCCACTCACCTCTCCCCTTCCTGGCCTGTTTTGAATGCAGATAAGTGAAGGGCAGTGATGACGAACCTATGGCATGGGAGCCACAGGTGGCATGCGGAATCACATCTGCTGGCATGCAAGCCGTTGCCCTAGCTCAGCTCCAATGTGCATGTGTGTGCTGGCCAGCTGATTTTTGGCTCACACAGAGGCTCTGGCAGGACATTTTTGGCTTCCAGAGAGCCTCTGGGGGAGGATAGGGGAAGGCATTTTTAACCTCCCCTGGCTTCAAGGAAGCCTTTAGAGCCTGGGGAGGGCGAAACACAATGCCCCCACCAAAAATTGGGAAAGAGGCCATTTCTGGCCTCCAGAGGGCCTCCAGGGGGGGGGGAGGGGAAGCTGTTTTTGCCCTCCCCAGGCATTGAATTATAGGTGTGCATGCACATGCTCTTTCGGCACCCAAGGAAAAAAAGGTGTAGGGTATGTGTGGAAGTTTGGGAGGGTGAAAAACAGGCCTACCAGAAGTTTGGGAAGGCTAGAAATGGGCCTGTTTCTGTCCTCTGGAGGACCTTCGGAGCCCATGGAAGGAAAAAAAACATCCTCCCCCCATGGTGCAGTAGGCTGACTAGGCCTCTTCCACCATGGCAATGCCCACCCAGCAACTGGGCAGAGAACTCCTTGCTAAAATTTTTGAAGCCCACCCCTGTCTAAACGCTTTTGTGAACAACTGCATGTGAATTTTATCATACAAATCTCCTCTCTGGTAAAGTTCAGTTCACTTATCAGTTCTATTCACATATGCAACTACATCCTTCCATTTCCAATAAGTTCCTTATCCATTTTATATTACAAGATCAACCTTTGCTTATCATTTTT
The DNA here is from genome assembly GCF_031021105.1 of Erythrolamprus reginae. Lineage (NCBI taxonomy): Eukaryota > Metazoa > Chordata > Lepidosauria > Squamata > Dipsadidae > Erythrolamprus > Erythrolamprus reginae. The sequence goes on from NC_091951.1 coordinate 246,520,572, forward strand.
TAAAAATGTGAGCCATCTCATCTAAATCGCTTTAATGTAATAGGAAATGATACGTAAATTCTGTCTGGGGTATTTGATCAATGAAGGTGGATTCACATGCTGGAATCACTACCACATTGTGGTGATAAAGTAATAAGCAAGGATGTTATCCAAACATGCAGAACCGATCATTGCGAAATGAAATGTGGGCTTCAAATGCTAGGAGGGAGAAGATGAAATATTTATCCCCTAAAGCCAACCTTCACCTTTTCATGCCTGCTCATTGATGCCTGCATTCGCTTTTGGCTTCTGTTCTAGCATTATTCTGTAAACCATATTCTTATAAATCATATTCTTATCTTCAGATTAGCCAACTGAATAACACATTGAGAGACACAGTGCCATTAAAATAATCAACACAGTTCAGAGTCAGGCCCACTTAAATGGATGAATATTAATGTGTATGTTTAGCAGAAGGAGCTGCTTTGTAAAATTGAAGCCAAAACAGTTCTTTCATTGTTTATCATTATCATTGCCCTCAATTCATTGAAAGTCAGATGTTTTCAGAAGACAGGAAAGCTTTAATAGAAACTGTGCTCTCTTAACCTCCCAGATTTTTCACAGTTACAATTTAAAGGTATATCCTTCTGTCTTCAATTTTGAACATCAACATATCCCTGAAATCCACATTCAATTAGTTTTCTGAGGAAGTACCTTGCCAGATTTAATTTTTTATTTTTATTTATTTTTTTGTTAAGTATTCTATTCTCCTTTTCTAAATTCCTACACTTGAAAAATATTTCAAATTAGAACTTACTATTTTTGGATGACAGTGAAGAGATTTCAGCTGAAGTTTTAAACTGAAAGTTTACTTACTTGTCTGAAACTTTATAAAGAAAATCATATATATAGCTATCCAACAATATAGGGCCTGACCGGCGGCTTAAATCGCCAGCCAAAATTGCCCCCGGAGCAGGGCAATGCTGATGTCGGCTCCACGGAGCCCCGAACTTCCGGTTTCCGGTGAAACCGGAAGTTTGGCTTCTGGCAGCGTGACAAAGAGGCGCGCTGCTTGCTGGGATTAGGGGGAGGTCCTAGATCGCCCTATTTAAGGGCGATCCGAACAGGACCTCCTCCTTGCCTAGAATATCTCCAAAGTGAACACCCACCCACCCTCCGCTATCAACAGTGTATCTGAAGAGGTCACTTCGGGGCCGAATAGGAATTTTTTGTGGCCTCCCCTTCAGAGGTGGCCGTTTTTTCGCCTATTCCACAGACGGTACGGATGGAATGGTTAGGGGGTGCCGCGCATATAGATTCTAGTTTTAGGCTTCCTTTTGGTCACTGAGGTTGGCAGGTTAGGGGCAGAAATGGGCAGTAGAAGCGACCGTGCATGCTCCTTTGGGCATCTTTTTTAAAGGTGATGGACCGTCTCTCTCCAGGAACTAGAGGTTATCACAACGTCGGGGATTGGAGAGAGGATGCCCATGGGACTCACCAGATCCAATTTCCCTTGGGGGATTGGAGGGTGAGCTCCTCCCACACACCAAGGGGTGTGGCTCGGATCCAGGTGAAGGTGGCTACCTTCACCTGGTTCAGCAAGGAGTTATGCCCAATGTTGCGAAGGAAGGTTCTGGCAAGAATTTCAGCCCCGTTAGTTTTTTGGCCTCTGCAGGTCCTTTGTTATAGTTGAATTTAAATATTTAAATTTACATTTAAAGTTACATTATTTAAATTTATGTTAATTTAATAAAATGACCCTATATTTAATCCATACAATGTCTCAGCGCCTTTACTCCGCTTCCAGGGCAAATCCTATGTGATGACTTTTAACAAAAATAATAGATAGCAATATGAGTGGGTAGTGGGTCCCAACATTATTGAAGTAGATCTTAATTCCCACTGCATTATAGTATAATAGCACTTAAAAGTTGATTCTAGTGAAAAGGATTCTTAAAATTCATTTTCGGTTTCACTTCAAACAAAATGCTAGTAGTTATTTCTCCTCTTATATATCTTATATCCAATATCTGTTTGATCTGTAAAGTTTTATCTCCAGCCTTTTCCAGAACAAGCTAGGGAAAGTTCATACATTCATGCATTCATGTATGTCATTTCTTTTCTCACTACTTTTGCTTACCTTATATTCATTACATGATTACTCTTTGCCTATCACCAGCATGGAGGACAAAGGAAGCAATACAAAGACATCCTTCAAGTATCTCTATATTGACACCACCTTCTGGGAAACCATGGCACAAGATGTATCAACATGGCGCATGCTGATCTACCAAGGCTGCCAGACATCTGAGAACAGAAGAACAATCATAGCAGAAGAGAAACGAGCACTCCGCAATGCTAGAGCTGCAAATGCTTTAACAATGGTGCCCACACATGTCTGCCCAACATGTGGCAGAACATTTTGTCCCCATATAGGGCTTATTAGCCACCTGAAGGCCCATTGCGGACAGCCCACAATTTGTTAGATGTCAATTTTCTCTTCGAACACGATGGACGAACATCACTCTGTGCCTATTATTTTTTAGCATGTGAACTGATACTTTAACTGACAGATATGCAAGTTTTGCTGGTGGTATTTGCTCAATGACAACCGATTCCTATAGTCAAATCATAATCATTCTGTGATTGGAAAGCAATAAGCCATTGAGTATATATATTTTTGAATAAGGACTGTGCCAAACCATTGCAGAGCTGACCACTGCAACATGAAATTTGGAAAACTGTTGGCAATCACTGTCTAAAAGAAAGGCACTGACATCCTGCAAATGTTCTGGACAATGACATCAATCAGTGCAGTTCCCTGTGGTCTCTGCAACCCAAAAGGAAACTTACCACTCCATAAAGTAAAACATACTAAAATTGCTATATAAGAGAACTAGCTTCTCCTCTAGCATCACCCGATATCTTTGGCAGAAGTTTCATTTGACATAAAATCTGAGATGTTTTTAATTCTTCCAGTTATCAATTAAACCAGGGATGCACAATTTCATTTTGGTCCACAGGCTTGAAGAGGAATATCATCTTGGGGGGCAAGGTTCAACAAGTGGTTAAAGCTAAAATGAAGATTTGGAATCATGACCTAATATATAATTTGATGGAATTGATGAGATTGGATTCAATTGCCTGAATTGAAGTCAAATAAATATAATTCATATGTTTTTAAAGGGCAAGATTGGCTAGCGGTTAAGATGCTGGCCTTGTTGACCAGAAGATTTGCAGTTAGACCCAACGTGACAGGTTAGTTCCTGTTACTGCCCCAGTTCCTGCCAACCTAGCAATTTGAAAGCATGCAAGTGTGAGTAGATAAATAGGTACCACTTTGGTGGGAAGGTAACAGCATTCTGTGTGCCTCGGCATATAGTCATGCCAGCTACCTGACCACAGAAGTGCCTTTGAACAACACTGGTTCCCTCAGCTAAGAGGTGAGCACCACCCCCTAGAATAGAATACAATTGGACAGGGAAAATTTTTATCTATATATTTTTAAGAATCTTCCAAACCAAAAAATGCTGGCAGCTATTGATGGACCTTGAAAGGGTCCAGTCTGAATTAAGCCACATACCTTTGTGTTTGCCATCACAACTCTATACAAAGGGAAGAAGTTGTTTTGTTGCACCCAGCATTTTTAAAAAGATGATAATTGCTGTAGACATTCCTAATTCCAGAATTATTGACTAGACTGCAAAGTCAAAAAAGATTTTAGAAAAAGACAGTGGCAACCATTTCCATAGAATAGCCCAGCAAACTTTTCAACTACTTGAGTTGTTGATTGATTTGAGTGTCTTTCTTGGTCATATAGCTTTGTTTCATTTGCTCACTGGAATAAAGAATGTTTTTATACGAAAGTAGTACTTTATGTGGCACTTAGGAGAGATCAGGCAGTATTGGGAAAAAAATGTTTCCTTTCCTCAGCACTTGAAAGATGAGAGATTTGCCAGCCTTTTTTGAAATTACATTAGGTTTGACAGCTGCACTTATCTATTTGACATGTTTCTACAGTAACATGTTTCTACTAGCAGCTTTGGTGAGACTTTAACTGAAGAGTACAATATCATTTTCTTCTGGGGAAGGTGTTAAGCGTCTTAATACCCTTTTTTTACCTGTCTAGATCAAAGCAATGCAAAAATTTCAACCAGCTGCACAGGTGCATCAAGAGATAGTAGACCTCTGACAAATTCCAGAGGATTAGCAGCATTTGGCTGAGGTAAGCATTTAAAACTAAACCGAATAGACATAACTACTCAAACATAAGCCTCCCTGAAAATTCTTCAAATTCATGATTTGCAAATGTGGACCTGAAATGAGGCAAATGGATAGACTCACTCTCTGTAAAGTGATTTGTAGCTGTTCAGTATAACCAGCTCGAAGAATTTCAATCAGTTAGGTTTAAGCTTTATAGTGTCTCTTTCTGCTTTCCTCATTCTAACGCTTCCTATCTACATTTTGACAGTGCATTTGCGTATGATGATGCTATCATCTACTCTTCAAAGTCCTTGTCCTAACCACTTCCTCATTCTTGACAAACCTGTGTTACTAAGGGTTTCCCAGCCACTGAATATTTGTCTGTTCTTATTCAATACGTATGGATTTTGAATCGTTGCTCCTTTTCATTCGCTGTCAGTTCAAAAATAACAGGCTATAATAGGGAAATAAAGATCTCAGCGTATCATCGGACTTTGTTATTTAAATTCCGGACTCAAAAAGACTTCTTCGTAGTGGGGAAATAAGAAAACAAATATGAAATGTTTGCTTCTTACCTAAACTGCATGTGTTTAATTTTGTAATTTAAGAACCTTGGTGGTTAGAATGCAGTACTTCTAACAGTTCAATTGCCCCGGAAGCGGAGTAAAGACGCTGAGACATATTGTGGATTAAATAAGGGTCATTTTATTAAATTAACATAAATTTAAATATCGTAACTTTAAATATGTACATTTAAATATTTAAATTCAACATAACTAAGGACCTGTAGAGGCCAAAACTAACGGGGCGGAAATTCCTACCATAAACTTCCTTGGCAACATTGGGCAAAAACTCCTTGCTGAACCAGGTGAAGGTATCCACCTTCACCTGGACCCAAGCCACGCCCCTTAGTCATGTGGGAGGAGCTCACTCTCCAATCCCCGTGGGAAATTGGATCCGGTGATTCCCATGGACATCCTCTCTCCAATCCCCAATGTTGTTCCAACCTCTAGTTCCTGGAGAGAGGTGGTCCATCACCCCAAAACCAAACTTCCGGTTTCGCCAGAAACCGGAAGTTCGGGGCTCCGTGGAGCTGCCAGCAGCGTCCCCTTGCTCCAGGGGCAATTTCGGCCGGCGGTTTAAGCCGCCGGTCGGGCATTTCCCACTGAATCAAGGTTGACTCAGCCTTCCATCCTTCTGAGGTGGGCAAAACAAGGACCCAAATTGTTGGTGGCAATATACTGACTCTGTAAACTGCTTAGAGAGGGCTATAAAACACTGTAAAGTGGTATATAAGTTTAAGTGCTATTGCTATTATGTGTTACAGCTAAAATGATCAATGCATTTGCCATACCCCTAGTACAATAATCTTCCCATCCTTTTGAAATTTATCCCTTTTTTAAGGTTCAATCTTTTTCAGACAATGTGAAGTAATTTCATTTTAACTGCAGTTTCAGAATTAAAAGCTGATTCAGTAATTTTGCTTGAACGTATTGCCTAATTAGCATGCAATCAACTTTCAGTGCATCCCATATTTTACACTTTGAATTATCAGTTATAAAATTCCATCCGTTTAATTAATTAAACTATATATTGTGTTGAAAGAACAATCCATATGGAATATGGATGGAGTTGCTTCATGCAATTGTTAGGCTGAGAGGTGTTTTTTATATATATAAAGAAAATTGAATTTGACTTCCTTGAGGAGATAAACTGGTAAATTCCCCTGACTGAATTGTGCATAAATTATGCTTGTTGCAATGAATCAGGTTCCAATTTAGCAAAAATAGCTCTCTGTTAAATAGGGGTGACATTCAGTTTTGGTTTCCACCATGTTAAAAGGATGTTGAGACTCTAGAAATAGTGCAGAGAAGAGCAACAAAGATAATTGGGAACTGGAGGCTAAAACATATGAAGAACAGTTGCAGGAACTGGGTATGTCTAATTTAATAAAAAGAAGGACTAGGGGAGACATGATAGCACTGTTCCTATATCTCAAGGGTTGCCACAAAGAAGAGGGAGTCAAACTATTCTCCAAAGCACCTGAGGGTAGAACAAGAAACAAGGGATGGAAACTAATCAAGGAGAGAAACAACTTAGAACTAAGAAGAAATTTCCTGACAGTTAGAACAATTAATCAGCGGAACAGCTTGCCTCCAGAAGTTGTGAATGCCCCAATACTGGAAGTTTTAAAATATATGTTGGATAACCATTTGTCTAAAGTGGTGTAGGGTTTCCTGCCTAAGTGGGGGGGTTGCACTAGAACAGGGGTCCCCAAACTTTTTACACAGGGAGCCAGTTCACTGTCCCTCAGACTGTTGGAGGGCCAGACTATATAAAAAAACTATGAACAAATCCCTGTGCACACTGCACATTTAAAGTAAAAAACAAAATGGGAATAAATACAATATTTAAAATAAAGAAGAAGTAAATGGGAACAAATACAATATTTAAAATAAAGAAGAAGTAATTAAGTAATTAAGTAATTTATACTTCTTTATTAACAAGTGCATTTAAACTTAAATCAACTCCCTCCATTTCTCCTTCCTTCCTTCCCTCCCACCTTCCTCTCCACTTCTCTCTTCCCTCTCCATTTTTTCCT